>NW_027863604.1:0-1872 GCF_054177405.1 Leptonychotes weddellii
TCAGGTAGGATTTGCCCTCAGGGACTGGCTTATCCTACTTCCCATAAAGTCCTCTAGATTTAACTTCCTCCTTTTATAAGGGTGAATAATTGTATGTATATACAGACAAGGACATGATGGCCTCTAGTCTTGGGTAAAGAAATCACCGGGAGCAGGTAGATGGTGGAGTAAATGCTAAGGAGAGGAGACACATGAAATTTCAAAGAAACTGAAGAATATGATTTAGTTGGATGAATTCCTGCTAATAGCTCACTTGACTAAGGGACTGTGAGATGATCAGTTGTCCAAATGTGCTAAATACAGAGCTCAAAATCAACTCTGTGGTCCGTGGAAGTCCAGTATCAACTCCTCAGCCCCAAATCCCACAAAGGTCCTGGCAGAAAACCTCATGATGCTGAAATGATGGGTGTGTGGGCTCCGTGTTCACAGGAGAGATGGTTCTGCCAGGGAGAAGTAGATGAAGGGAGGCAATATACGACTGATTACTTATGTGCTGCTTAGGACTTGTTCTAATCAAATATCTCACTCGTATTGATGATGGCTGTGGTGGGGGATGGGTGCAGTGTCCATTCTGTATGATTTTGTGCAACATCAGATACGTCCACAGTACATATTTGTCTGTTCCTACCAGGCATGATGTATGTGAGTCCTGCTATTACGTGATAGTCCAATCTGCCAACATGTGTGTCCTCACTCGGACCAGGGGATGAAGCCCAGCTACTGCCAACAGACAGAGAAGCTGGTGTGGAGGCCATGGAAGGAACAGGAGCCCGGGGTCCAAGGACAGAGGAGTGATGAGGCCAGGGCACTGAGGCCCAGAACAGGGGCCGCAGGTGGGTGTGCCGCTAGGCGTGACCAGCACACGAAAGGGCATCTCAGTGGGGCTAATGTGATATCGTTTCTGCAAAAGAAGTTAGGAACACCTGAAGGATTTAAGCCATTGGTCGACTTCTTGAAAGTTCTGTGTGAATGCTATGAGGAGAGAGGACCTGAGGGGAACAGGGTTTTATTTACTGCATTCTTTCCTAAAGACCTTGCATGCTTTACTGAAGATCCTGGATCATTCCCAAAAGATCCAGCAACAAGTCTGGGGACATTTGCTGAGTTGATACAAGTGGATATGAAGGGGAGTTTGAGCAAATGTGAGTTTCTACTCTGGTCTAAAGAGGCAGTCAAAATATCTGCAGTAGGACTTTAAAATACTGATCTTGCTAGGAAGCAGGATATAATCAACAGGAATTTACGGTGGGAAAATGATCTTATTTTATTATTTTATCATATTTAAGTTGATCGTATTGATGATGTTATTATATTATTTGCTTATTTGCAATTGGTAAAACTTGGGGAAAAATCCCAACAAGAAATATATGACACAGATATGCACAAAACACCCCCTTTACTTAGATATACCTAAATTTTTGAGAAAAATCTCATGTTATTCACTAGTGTTGTGTATAAAATTTATTAATTTTCTTATATTACCAAATCAACTGAATCTACAGATGTTATGACAATTACATATCTAGTGAATTTTACCAAACTGTAATCTTTTGCACATATCACTGAGCATTTTTATATCCTAGAATATGTCCATTTTGTATTGATGCCCTGAAGAACCCTTGCAGGACATTCAAACAAGCAAACAAACAAAACCAGATCCACTGTTCCCTGGTGTGGGACATCAGATGTTGCACATACGGGTCCTTCAGCTTTTTCTAGAATCTCCTGCGGGGGTCACTGGCCACTTCACTTGTTTTCTGTACGTTAAATACAAATGTGCCATTTATTTTCCCCAGTGATAATGGGTTTATTGAAGAAAAGCAAAAACTTGAAAGCCAGGACAGGTAAGGTATGGGGAAACCACAGGCAAAT
>NW_027863605.1:0-254 GCF_054177405.1 Leptonychotes weddellii
CATTTAAACCTCAGTGTGGTTCCTTCCAGCCTTTTTTTTTTAAAGATTTATTTTAGAGAGAGAACACATGCGTGGGGAGGGGAGGAGCAGAGGGAGAGGGAAAAGGAGCAAAGCAGACTCCCCACTGAGTGTGGAGCCCATCACAGGGCTAGATCTCAGGATCCTGAGATAAGGGCCTGAGCTGAAACCAAGAGTCGGTCTCTTAACTGACTGGGCCACCCAGGCGTCCCTCCCAGCGTTTTTTTCAAGCCTCA
>NW_027863606.1:0-254 GCF_054177405.1 Leptonychotes weddellii
CCGCTCCTCCCCGGGGAGGAAGGGGAGTCTCCCCGGATCTGCCACTTGTTGGATCCCTGCTGGAGGAGCAGTGGCCCTACTGTGCCGCAGATCACGGTTTATGGCAACCCCGAGCTGAGAGCCTGCGCCTCGGCTCCGTCTCTGCAGCCAGCTTCCCCGCTCCGATCCCTGGGAGCTCTGCTGCACTCAGGCACCCCCGGTCTTTCTGTGACCCCGAGGGTCCTGAGACCACACTATCCCACAGGGTTCCACCC
>NW_027863607.1:0-254 GCF_054177405.1 Leptonychotes weddellii
GGGGTCCCCCTTGTACCCCATGGGCGGGCAGGCACCCAGATGGGGTCCCCCTTGTACCCCATGGGCGGGCAGGCACCCAGATGGGGTCCCCCTTGCACCCCATGGTCGGGCAGACACCCAGATGGAGTCCTCTACACCCCAAGGGTGGGCGGGCACCAGGATGGGGTCCCCCTTGCACCCCACGGTGGGCATCCAGACGGGGTCCCCCTTGCACCCAACGGTGGGCGGGCACCCAGGCAGGAGCTGGCCTTTCA
>NW_027863608.1:0-254 GCF_054177405.1 Leptonychotes weddellii
AACATAAGAATAAAAAATAAAAAAATAAAAATAATTTAAATTGCTAAAAAAAACCCATTTAACTTGAAATTGTGTTTAAACGTAATGAAACTTTTTATAAGTACTAAATTCAGTGTTTAATGAAGTTAACATGTATTTGTGGGCATTTTAATTAAATAGTTTTCTATTTGGAAAAAAAAAAAAAAAGAATCCTAAAAGAAAATTCAATCCCATTGCTGCCAATCAGTTTTGATCCTATGCAACTATGAAACTCA
>NW_027863609.1:0-254 GCF_054177405.1 Leptonychotes weddellii
ACAAAAGCATAGAAAAAGTATAGAAAAGAAAAGTGGCCTGTAATGATCATTACCACTCAGGAAGTCTATTCCCCCACATTTTCCCGTGTTTGGAAGCATTTATGAGGAATATATGTTTGCTATGGGAGAGTAAGACTTTCATATACAGTGTCATGTATTACTTTCCTTTAAGCATCTATCAGATGCACTTGTGCAAGAGCTTTAAAAAGCATGTGGAGGGGCGCCTGGGTGGCTCAGTCGGTTAAGCGTCTGCC
>NW_027863610.1:0-254 GCF_054177405.1 Leptonychotes weddellii
GGGTATCTTCTTACTGAGCAATTCTAGAAATATGCTTTACAGAATAAACTCTTGCAAAAATGTCTGAAGATAAAGATGTTTACCTCAACATTGTTATAATAGAAAACAAAAGAATAAAAACAAACAAAATGACCTAAATTTCTACCAACAGAGGATCAGACATAGAAATGTTGCTTGGCACATAGTAGGTATGAAAAATCTTCATTAAATAAATCAAAATATGAATGAATGGATAATACATCCATAGTGAAATA
>NW_027863611.1:0-254 GCF_054177405.1 Leptonychotes weddellii
CGGAATTTGGTCATTTGTTTTCTGTATGTTTATTGTCTACATTTCTCTTTAGAATGTGAGCTCTCTGAAGCAGTGACGGTGTCCATCTTAATCAATACTCTATCACCGATAGAGTGCAAAGCCAATGTCTGACACATGGTAGTTGGTCAATAAATTTTTAAATGAGTGAATGTTGATTGATTTAATCTGAGACTTTGAACAAGTATTTTAATCTCTCCGTTTTGGATTTATCTCTTATAAAAGAAAGCATTGAA
>NW_027863612.1:0-254 GCF_054177405.1 Leptonychotes weddellii
AAATCGTAGAACATCCACCACAAGCCTTCAGGACCAGCAAAGGAATTCAGCAAAGGATACAAAATCAACCCAGAAAAAATCAGTTGTGTTGCTCTACGCAATCAACAATACATAAAGAAAATTAAGAAAATTCCATCTATGATAGCATAATAAAGTACTTAGGAATAAACCTAACCGAGGAGGTAAAAGGCTTGCACACGGAGAACTATAAAGCCCTGCAGAAAGAAGTGAAAGAAGACACAAATACAGGGAAA
>NW_027863613.1:0-254 GCF_054177405.1 Leptonychotes weddellii
GATAAAATACTCAGGAATAGATGTAATCAAGGTGCAAGGCTTGTACACTGAAAATTACAAAACATTGCTGAAAGAAAGGGAAACCTAAATAAATCTGAGGACCCCATGGTGATGAAAAGACATACTACTGATAAGATGGCAATAGTACACAATGCAATGTGGAAATTCAATGTGTTCCCGAGGAAATTCACAAAGGCCTTTGGAAAGAAATGCACAAGCTAATCCTAACAGTCATATGGAATTTCAAGGGACCA
>NW_027863614.1:0-254 GCF_054177405.1 Leptonychotes weddellii
ATAAATATAGAAAGAATGGAACAATGCCCATTGAATTAATATTGCAAGCACCCATACAGATAAGGGTACTAACAATACCCCAGAATCTCAATTAGAAGGAAAAATATTCATTAAGAGAAGCCCTAATGGTATATATATAGTCCTGGGGAAATTAGAGCACCTGCCACCAATAAAACCTACTAGCTGACTGAAGAAAAAAACATATTACATCAAATTAAAGACGATAATATGATGCCTCTATAAAAATGTCAGGC
>NW_027863615.1:0-13214 GCF_054177405.1 Leptonychotes weddellii
TTTTTTTTTTTGCATCACTGATTATTCTGCAGGGAGAAGAGGAGATAACTGATGAAGGCAAGAGTGATGAATGCCCTAGGATAAGGTAATCAGGCTTTCTATTTTTAATATGTTTCTCAGTCCCACTAGATCCCCCATTAGTCACTATTTTCTATATGCTGTCGATCTCAAAGGATATAAATCACTAGTTAATCACAATGCTTTTTATTGTCCCCTAATAGATCAGCATGCATTTCACACTACACTAGGCCAGCATGATAGGAATTTGGAATTGAGGGACTTTAGGACGTTATGCTTTCTCAGCTGGTACCTAAGATTGATGCTATGGCTGCAACATGGAATTCATGCTAGCTCCTATCAACATAAGACAATTGGAACGGAAAGCTGAAGTAATATTAAAGTGATAAATAAGCCTGTCATCTAAAAACCACATCTTTATTTAAAATCTACCCCTCGTTTAACATATATTGCTAAGCCACATGGACTATGAGACTCAGCATCATACACTAAGACTTCTTTCCCTTAAAATGTACACATTGCCCATGATGATGTTAAATCAACATATTCAGATTGCCTGAAATTGGATCAAGACACAATGAACTAATTTTGTGAGTTAAGAATCACATTTGGGCAAAAGAAGCAATGAACCCCCAAACAATAGTTTAAGCAAATTTTAGAATTGTTTTCACTTATAGGAACTTTTTAAGAAAAGAAATCTGGGACTGATGCTATGGCTCCAACTGGTTTTCAGAGCAAACCAGTCCTTCCTGACATTGTTTGTTTCCAACGTTTTGGAATGAGTCTCATTCTTACACTTGCTAAATGATGGCCAGAAATTCAGCCATTAAGCTGGTATTTCCGCTAAGGTAAGAAGGCAAAAAACAAATGGGGTTCCTGTGGAATTGATGATCTCTCTTTAAAGGGCTCCTAGTAACTTCTGCCTTTATCTTGTTCAGAAAATCTATTATATGATAGCAAGAGGTTCAAGGCAAGGTGGAGAAACTTTTTATGGGAGTAAGGGAGGAACTTATAAAGCCAGAAGTAAAGTAAAGTTCTATACTTAAGAGAAAGGAGAGGATGGATACTGGGGAGCACCTCACTGTTCTGTCACATTTATCAAAGTGAGGGAAGCTTGCTTTTAGCAGCTTAACTGTGCAAAAAAGAAATAATCACATAAATAGATGAAATAAAGTTTACAAGCAGAATTTTGATTGGGATGCTGATTACAGCATAGTCAGAAAAGGGCAAAGGAGAATAAAATATATTTGAGCTGCTCCCCTTCAAGACCACTAGACTTCATGCACTTCCACAGTCTCATCTATTTGTTTTATATGCTGATGACTCTCACATATACGCATCATATCTTTTTCTCCTTTCCTCATTATTTTATGGACATAGACACTTAAATAACCCAGTGTTGACAAATGTGTATCAATGTGTCCGAAACTCAATCTGATGCTTTTTCTGATTTCTTAATTTCTGTTAATGGCCTGGCCTTTTTTCCTCAAGCAGATTAAAACTCTATAGTTAACCTTTATTCTGTATTCCCTTTCATTTACCTTAGGTAATTAGCTCCCAGGCCTGTAGATACACCTGCAAGGTTTCTTTAAATAACCCTTTCATCTACCCCTGCTACCATTATCTTCAGTCATATCTTGTATTTTTTTCCCCAAGGACAGACGTCTTCCCAGCTTTTCCTGTTTCCTCTGTACAATTCTTTTATTCAAAAACCTTGTGTATTAGTCAGGTTCTCCAGAAAAAAACAACTAACAGGGCTATGGAGGCTGAGAAGTCCTATGATCTGCTATGTGCAGGCTGCAGACCCAGGAGACGTAACTTCCCTCCAAGTCCAAGGCCTGAGAACCAGGGGAACAGATGATGTAAATCTTCACCTAAGGGCAGATCTATGTCCTAGCTCAATCAAGAAGGCAGGACCAAATTGGGCAATTCCTTATTCCCCCCCTTTTGTTCTGTATAGGAACTCAACAGATTGAAAGATGCCCACCCACATTAAAGAGGGCAATCTACTCTACGGAGTCCACCAATTCAAATGCTAATCTCTTCCTGAAACCCCTTCACAGCCACACCCAGAAATATTTAATCTGGGCATCCCTTGGCCCAGTCAAATTGATATATAAAAGTAACCATCACCCCTTGTTACAATCACATTGGTCTCTTAAAGAAAATCGTCCAAGAATCATAATACCTAATAAAGTGAATACACCTCAAGATAGGTTTCTAACCTTTTAATACTATCACCCCAATTCACTTGGCTTGTCTTAATTTTTAACCCCCCATCATATAGTATATTCCAAGTAACAGAGACTGATGACTTAGTCATCAAAAATCCCTTTCTCCTCCATCTGGGCTTATGCTTACACTCTAACCTCTCTGAGAAACCAAGTTCCTAGCTATATCTGTTGACATTGTATTCATATTCAATTTAAAATTCAAATAAAGCTTTCTCCATAATGAACTGTCCCCCCTGGTTGTATTTTTTTTTTCCTTTTTACTATTTGGTCCCTAACAATACTTAATTTCTTACCTCTTTTAAGGCGTTTAACTTAGTATGCCTCTTATTCAAGTGATTAATATAGTTTTATATTCTCTTCTGGATTGTACAGTGTAGAATACACAATTATTAATAGTGCTAATTAATAATAGGTCAGTATAGAAATGTGACTCACATCTATGCCCATACACACAAAAATAGGCATTTACAAATTGTGAATCCGATCTGTGACCTGGTGTATAGGATCCAGGTTCACTATCAGACACCATTATTTATCTTTAGACCACATGAAGGTTCCCTCTGCTACAACATGAAGGTAGTCTACATCAGTGCTATTTAAACTTTAATGCCCTTATGTATCACTTAGGAATCTTATTTACAATGCAGATTCTAATTCAGTAGGTCTTGGAGAGGGTCCAAGATTCTGCATTTCTTACAAGCTTCCCAGTGATGGTGATCCTGTCTAAGCCTTGAACCACGTGTTGAATAGCAACCACAGTGAATAAAGGAAGAGTTCAGAAGAACATTTGAAAGATTTTTTTTTTTATGTTTAAGTCTAGACATCTATAAATGGTACTCCAATAAAAATAAGAGCTACCTTATGTTATCGATCGATGCAAGTATTAAACTTGATTATGGGTAAGAAGGTGTTTTAGAAGCATCATTGTGTTATTCCTTTAATCAATATATCAATTGCAAAAAATAGGTATAAATTTTTCTTTAGAGAACTGAAATTAAATATGTTAAAAATGTAAAGTTATTCATTTGTTGATAAACAACATATATCTTTAATTGTAACCATTCAAAAACAATATTCTAATGTTACTTTTAAGACCTCCTAAAGATCTTTCCACTTTGACTTTTTGATCCAATTTTTTTTTTTTTTGCATCTGAAGTCCCTACAAAAATGGTCAAATAAATTTAGAATTATGGACCCTGGACACTCAATCCCTAAAAATATTCTAAGTTACTCTGTAAAATTCTACCTTGTTTAAGCTTTAGAACAACTTGGAAAACTTATACTCAATACACAGTAAGACATGCATAGCTAAAAAGAGAATTTATATACATTGAAGCATTGTCAGTGTATCAAACCAGCCAAGCCATTTAACAATTAACATCCATAGTCATAAAATGCAGACTAAACCCAGAAGCATGTTTCTCTCATCAAACAGTCCAATTGTTTGTACTGATGCATGGTTTAGTCATAGACCAGGTGCTCTGAACTTTAAATATGAATTCATTTTCTGAAATTAAGTCTGAAAACCTAATGAAAAAAGCTCACTGTAATTGCAAATGACACATTACAATCATGACAATCACCAGTCTTGTAAGTGATTCAAACAGCAATTGAGTATGCCTCTGACTTGTTTGACATGGGTAGTGGGAAGAAATTCCTTTGGCCTTACTTCTAGTATTTTACAGCTGCATTTCTGGTGAATATAGAGCCCATTTCCATACCTAAAAGGCCAATGGATTTTCTCTGCATAACATTCCACTGCACTGCCTAATCCCAGCAGGGATACACATTTATCCTATTAAAAAAAATATTTCAAAAAACCTCTCCAGTATTACAATGAAAATTGCAGTAATTGTTGGTGAAGATGATTTCTGTTTTGTTTTTTCACTAAATTAAATGTTTCTTTGTAGCCCAGCATGGTGGCTTTTGAAAACTTTTCAACGTAAAATGAGCTGTTTACTGTTTACTAGAGAGTTTCTTTTTAAAATAAATGAATTCAATTGACTGAATTGTAGTAAGCAATAAATTCATCCAACAAAGTAAGAGGTTTATTTGTCTTATTTTGTGTCCACAAGGAATTTAATGTTTTGAAAAACTATTCCTTTCAACTCTGTTATTGTTTGTTGTAAATAAAAGAAGTCATATACAACTTTAGACTTTTTAATTATGAAATGACATATTTATTAGTGACTTGATGAATGAGAAAAAAGCATGACTAAGCCCTAAATTTAAGTTGGCATGTTAATTAATGTTAGGGAAAAGTCCAAGTGGTAAGGGTTTTATAAAATTATTATATAGTTTTCTTTTTCTAGACTTTGCTACTCTTATAAATAATTTACTTAACTGAATTTTTAACAGGCACACACATACCTGTTTAGTCATTCTATTCTGAATTTTTCCAACAAAATTGCTAATTTACTTCCCCATGTAAATTCCAAAATGTATTTTAAAAAAGCAATTAATTAAATGCATTATTTTTGATCCCCCAAATTAAAAAGTATATACTTTTAAAAGTATATACTTTATTTTTTTTTAAGATTTTATTTATTTATTTGACAGAGAGAGACACAGCGACAGAGGGAACACAAGCGGGGGAGTGGGAGAGGAGAAGCAGGCTTCCCGCAGAGCCTGATGCAGGGCTCGATCCCAGGACCCTGAGATCATGACCTGAGCCAAAGGCAGACGCTTAACGACTGAGCCACCCAGGCGCCCCTTGATCCCCCAAATTAAAAAGTATAAACTTTTTAAAGTATATACTTTAAAGCAATCACTTTGATCATGATTTAGCATTCTATGGATTTGAGAATGTGATCAGTAAATATGATCCTAAAATATTTAACACTACATCTATAAAATTAGCATTTAATCTTAAATTACATTACTACATAAACCAAAGAATAGTTTGGCAGTTGAGCTACCTAATGTAACCTTCAATATTCTATAAGTTTTGCTGAAACACAAAGGATTTCCTGTGATTTATTGTGATTTTAAGATCCTAAGATCAAAGGTTAAATATTCTGTGTGTGGGTTTTATTTTTCAAAAGTGTTGGAAAGAGCTTCACCCTTTCATGGGCATGTCATTGTCTCCTTGGTCTGTAATCTGAGGGCATAGTAGCTGCTATTTCAGCGAAGTGATAAAGTTAGATAGCATAATTCAATTCTCTCAAGAAGCCTAGATTTTTTTTAAATTTTTTATTATGTCTGTGTTTTGAAGTCTCAGTGACAGTCATGAACATTATGTTATGAACATGTGTGAAAAAATAGGAGCATTAGGAGTCATACAAAATATTGTTATAAAAAATTGCATTCATCATTCTACTTCCTATGATTCTGGCTACTATACCACCAATTTAATAAAAAAATATGTATTTTTTTTAATTCAGAAAAATAATACTGAGCATTTGTATACTTTAAGGTTAACTTACTCCAGGAACAACTGAAATTTTTCTAGGAGCCTGCAGGAAAACGTGAATGATAATGTTGCAACTGTGACCCATGAGGACAGTAATTATATTAGCCTGCCTTGAGGAGAGCACTCAACTCCCACACTATCAATTCAAAAGTTTCCTGACATTGGAAATCACACTAATGAAAGAATGAATTGGTATTAAAAACTGTAATTCTCGACAGAGTGGAAATAACAGCAGGGACAGGGACAGGAAAATCAATTCAATTATAAGTGGGGTATTTTGAGAACAAAATAATGAAAATAATTGCAATCTGACAGATGAAGATAACAACAATATTTACTAAACATCTATCATGTGCTAAAAATCTTCATGTGATAGAAACAAGGAAAAGTGAAACATTACTTTGTTGTCAGAAGACCTAGGGCAAGTATTGCATTGGAAATGTAATAATAATGGAGTGGTTTTGAAGGATAGAGAGGAATAATAGAGTCAAAGAATAATAGATAAAAGTTGGCTTAGCTCAACCTGCTATAGCAAAATACCCTAGACTGGGTGGCTGAAACATCAGGTATTTATTTCTCACAGTTCTGCAGACTGGGAAGTCCAAGATCACAGTACCAGCAGATTTGGTTCCTCGTTTGAGCCCTATTCTTGGCTTTCAGATGTTCACCTTCTTAATGTGTCCTCAGAGAGAGAGAGATGTAGTCTCTTCCTGTTCTTATTAAGACACCAATCCCATCATGGGAGCCCACCCCCATGTCCTCTTCGAAAGTAATTAAATCCAAAGGCCCCATCCCCAAATATCATCACATTGGGGTATACTTCAAGGTATTACTTTAAGAGGAGGAGGGGCACAAATATTCAGTCCATAAAAGCTCCCTCCACTGTGAAGAGAAAAATTTAGTGTTGATTGCATACATATTCTCAATTATTGAAGTGGATCACGTCTCTTAATTTTTATCACCTTCTGGATAGCAGGGACCTCTTCTATAGTCCTGCACCTCAAATGCTCAACCGGACTAAATCTAGATTTAGGAGATGATAAAGAGTATGTGTTTTCAAGTCAGAAAAATCCTATTCAGAATCCTGATTCTACCTTTTTGCTGAAACACAACTTGATAAGTTGTTAACGGTCTTGACACCTGCTTTACTATTTGGTAATTTTACCAATTATTATAATAAATAAATAATAAATAAATAAATACATTAATTAATCAATTAATTAATTGATTGATTAAATTGAAATACCTAACACTCTTTACTTAAGAGACATTTCTAAGGATTAAATGAGTTAACATATCCAAAGCACTTTGAGTGGTTCCTAGCTCAAGGTAGAAAGCTTCAAAAAAGTGGTCAACAAAAACCGAAGAAGACCACTCTTTTTCAAACTTAATGATGATTAAATTTAGATGAACAGAAGTTACTTGAAATGAAATGCTGATCTTAAGATCAAACAACATTCGTATATATTGAATAGAAAATAATCCACTCCAGACCCCATTTCAGAGTGCTGGATGTTACAGAATCAGATGGAATTTTTTGAAGGCTCTAAAGGATACTCACATTGAAGAATGAGTTATTGAATGATTATTCTGTAACAAGTGTAAATTGAAATGCTTTATATGGAGTTTAATTTCACTGTCTTCTTTTGTCTTCACTGTCTTCTTTTGTCCTCAAAAAATGGCTTTGCAGGTGTTTCTGTTATTTTTTCCACCTTAAAGATGAGGAGAGTAGGTCACAGAAAGTTAATTTACTTTATCATATTCATACACCCAGTAGGTAGCAAACCTAAATAGGCAATTTGACTCTGGAGTCTATGCTTATACAGTTTTCTATACTTATTCTCAAAATTAAGAATGGATATTTAAAGTGGCATATCTATTTTGTTAGTTCGTAATATTTCTAGATTATCTGGAAATCTTATACTATACACATTAAATATTTCCACAATGCAGTTTTATTCTTCTAATTAATCATTTTCTTTCTGTCCAGAGAAATAGATATATTTTCAACTTAAAGCTTTAAAAATCACAATATATGTCTAGTGATATATAAAATTTTAAGTTGAAACAATAGCATCTCCTTCTAGTAAAAAAACACACTTAATGTTTATTATTAAATTTTCAAATACTTGCAATAAAAGTGTAACTTAAAAATGAATTTGATGATGATGATATACAATTAAATATTGTGAAATAAATTACATTTTCCACAATATCTATGATCCCAACAAGTCAACACTCTGCACATATTTAGCATTATATTATATGTATATAAGTATATTTATATATGTTATATAAACTCAGATGAAACCATCTCTTGAAACCTTACCCCCTACCTTCATCTTGAAAATATCCAAAGACCTAAAACATTACTAACAATAGGTAAGTAAAAATAATGTCTGGTCACAGTCAGATTTTCTACAATCAAAATGTTTCAGGTTTCTACACCTTCAGGATTTCCTTCTGCATTGCAATAAATCTTAAAGGAAAGGATTTAGGAGTCACCCAATAGTTTCATCAGAATTTCTCTCTCCAAATACATTCTCTACTACATTGGATTCACTACAGAACAGAACTATTAATATCTATAATTCTGGTTCAAGACTTTTTTCATAATCTTAATTAGAATTTGGAACTACTACTTATGGCAACATGAAAATTATAATACATAACGATATTAAGTTTTTTTTTGTAAATAGCAATTTTATAAACATCATTGGCACTGGAAATATGAAAGCAGCACAATACATATTGCTTTTCTTTATTTTTACAAATTGAAAATTTGGTCAACTTAAAAACACAAGGATTGTTGAAAAGTAAAATGTATACTAATAATTGTGTGTCCTATTTGCACATCTTACTTCCATGAATTTTAATAACCAATCTACTGATTATTTCTTTATTAATTTGTTTAATGTAATTGCTCTTTAAGAAAGATTGGTTGAAGAGACATGCTTTCTTTCCTAATGTTTTAGACAAAGCAATGCAGAACAGATTTAATAAACTAATAATCACTTCTAATGTATGTGATTCAAAGTCATTTTTAAAATGATGGAAAAAATAAAAAATAATAAAAAAATAAAATGATGGAAATAAAACAGAGTTTTGAGAGGTACATTATTAACCTAAATGTGTGACAATTGACAGATTTTGTAACTGTTTGAGTATCATTTCTATCATTTGTAAGATGAGGATTATATATTTTGATTATATCAAAAACTCAGAAGGCTTTTTGCAAAATAACTACTTTGGGTTAAGTTACTTAATATAGTTTTTAACACTCAGTGGGCATCCAATTTACACCTTACTGGATTCATTCATTCATTCATTCATTCATTCATTCAAAAATATTGTTTGAGTATTTATCATGTGCCAGGCACTTTTCTGGGTATTAGTAACATGCAATGTGAACAAAATAAACAATGCTTATACTTCATGGTTGTATCCCACACATTATACATGCAGATATGTGCATTGTAGATGGGAATGTTGTAAACAGAGAATATCATCTTAGAAATTTATTTGGATATATCTCAAGTTTGATTAGAATTTAGTGATGTAATAAATTAAAATCATCAAAAATTCTGTCATGATATCTAAGTATTTGCTTGAGTTGAATAGAGATGGCTTCTCTGCCGCCATCAAAAACTGATATTATTATTACTACTAATACATAGTATTTGTAAGATGCAAATCCACCAATTTCTGGGGAGAAAAATGTTTAAGGGCTGAGTTAAATTTTCCAAAGAATGCATATTAACGCTATAAACAATACCTTTTTATTATTCCAATAATAACCACAATAATGAATATCAAATATGGATTTTTTAAAAGATTTTATTTATTTGAGAGAGAGAGCATGTGTGAGCACAAGAGGGGGTAGAAGTACCAGCTATGAACCAGGAAGAGAAGTCTCATCATAACATGCTGCCATGTTGATCTTGGACATCCCAGCCTCCAGAACTACAACAAATAAATTTTTGTGTTTTTTTTTGTTTTTGTTTTTTTTAAGATTTTCTTTATTTATTTGAGACAGAGAGAATGAGAGACAGAGAGCATGAGAGGGAGGAGGGTCAGAGGGAGAAGCAGACTCCCTGCCCAGCAGGGAGCCCGATGCGGGACTCGATCCCGGGACTCCAGGATCATGACCTGAGCCGAAGGCAGTCGCTTAACCAACTGAGCCACCCAGGCGCCCAAATTTTTGTTATTTATAAGCTACCCAGTCTGTGGTATTTTGTTACACAGCATGTCACAGCATTAGTGTAGACACACCAGATAGGAGAATTCATGTCTTCATGTAGTTTAAATTTTGGTGGCAAGATAAAAAACAAACCAGCAAAAAAAATAGATATTTATTCCAACTTAAGATAACAGATGCAATTTAAAATATTAAAGGTAGTATCAGAAGGGACGCCTGGGTGGCTCAGTCATTAAGCGTCTGCCTTTGGCTCAGGTCATGATCTCAGGGTCCTTGGATCGAGCCCCACATCGGGCTCCCTGCTCGGCGGGAAGCCTGCTTCTCCCTCTCCCACTCCCTCTGCTTATGTTCCCTCTCTCGTTGTGTATCTCTCTGTCAAATAAATAAATAAAATCTTAAAAAAATAAATAAAATAAAGGTAGTAACAGAAAATGGTAGAACATGGGGGATGTATACTGTAAAAAGATGGGTACAGAAAGTCCTGTCTGATGGCCCAAGATGTAAACAGTGGCATGGAGGAATGTGAGGGATAAGGTTTGTTGCCGGAGGAAGAGCTCTCAAGGCCACCCTGGTAAAGGTCCAGTCAAACTACAAACAAGCTTGTTATTGTCTTGAGAGCCTTTTCCACAATGTAATAGAACATATAACAAAAATCAATGATGGAAATGGCATGCCTAAATCCTGTTTACTCCTCATGAAGAATATGTAGAATTATTATTCATGGAGAAAACCAGCATATTATCTTAGACTTTTTGGTAAATTGATAGATTGGTAGAGAAGATGTTACCTTTTAAAACTGGTTACATCAGCCTCTGGAATGGATGTAATTGATATCAACCAACCAGGATGGCAGATGAAAAGCAGTAAATGTTAAGGATGGTAGCCCTGAATTACTTTACATGTTGTCAAAAGGAAAGTTTAGATATCGGGATCATAGTATGAAATCGGGGGTACAATTTTTATTCATTGCTTCAATGGATATTAATTGAGTGACTTTTATGTGTAATGGCTCCAGATCTTGGAGGACGTGGAGAAAAAAATGATAGGAATTGTGTCTGAGCTTCTGTCTTTGGAGAGGTGGGAGGAGGCGAGTGGAAAAATGTGTAACCAAACCATAACCACGCTTTGCTGGACATACTTTTCTTGCTTTCAGGTAAGGACAGCATGACAGCATTTTAGTAAAGTAAAAATTTAGATGGACTGCAGATATTCTAATTGGTGCTTCCTTAAGGAAGGATTAAGGGAGGAGAATATGAACTTGCAAAATGTTTTGGGCAGCTGTTTGACTTAATATATCAATTAGGCAAGTGGGATTGGTCCTTGGAGAGGGATGCCAGATGTGAAGGATGTAAAGTACTGCAACATAACAGCCCATAACCTTGGCAGTCCCTGATGTTGAAATGCCTTCAAGTATTTCTTTTAATCACAGTAGAGATTATGGGAATTTAAAAACTGTATAATTTTTTCTTACATTATCATTCCAAATCTATTGCAAAGCTCAGAGAAAACATCATATCACATTATAATAATTTCTTTGGTGCATTCAACATTCATAGCCTGAAACACAAATGTGATATTAATAAAATATCATTTAATAATTTATACAGTATTCATTATGTAGTAAGAAAATACAGTCATATGAAACAGGTACTTTGCCCCCTTATTTTAAATTCAGCCCAATTACCAATTAGAAAATTGGTAATTTATAGAACATTATATTTATATCAAATTTCAGTCATGTAATATAAGATTCATCACAAAATATTTGTGCAAAACTACCTAATGGGGTGCCCAGCTGCATAATTATTTAATATGTTAAAAAGAAATGGCAGTTTATCCAACTATCCAAAATTTATTTATGTTCCCCAAACATTGACAAAGTTGAATGAGAGAGAAAGAGAGAAATAGAAACCAAAACATGATGTTTGGTACTGTAGCTTATATGATTTTGGAAGTTATATATTTTTCTTCATAAAATTATGCTGTCTTTTCTAAATAATATAACAAAGAAAAAGAAATGTAATCTCTGAATACTAAGCAGAAAGACTTTAGAATTTATTGGGTATAGCTTTGTAATATTTAATAATTTCATAATCATCATGAATTTTTACTGACAACTTTGACAAACTAAAAAGTCGATTTTGTAGAATCTTCATTATAATTCTGCAACTGTTAAGTTTAAAGTAGTTTGTAACTATTTTGTTTTTATTCCCCATTACAATCAAAGATGTTATTTGTCCAGTTTTATTTCATATCCTAACTTCAAATTAAATCCACTGTATATCTGAGAAAATAATTTTGTATATAATAATCTGCTTTTCATACATTTGCTGTAAAAACTATATAGTATAAAATTGAAAGTTAACTGTTTACATATAGTGATCACTATGCCATAAGACCTGGTTTACCTGATTGTTTTTTCTTCTAATTACATGTGCAGACACCTTAAAAATAATTGGTATTATATTCTTTTCTTAAAAGATTTTATTTATTTATTTGATACAGAGAGGGAGAGAGAGCATGAGTGGGGGAGGGGGGCAAAGGAAGAGGGAGAGCAGAGGAACAGAAGAAGGAGTTCAAAGCGGGTCTCAATCCAAGGACCCTTGGATGATGACCTGACCTGAAGGCAGATGCTTAACTGACTGAGCCACCCAGGTGCCCTGGTATTATATTCTACAGTAATAAATAACTGGTCCTATCTTTGTCCTAAATATATTTCAATTTTCATGAATACTATAGTTTATTGTATAATCTTTCTTATGAATATTTTATAAAGCTTCAATATTTTGATGTAAAATAATACAATAAATTTTTTCAAGACTTTGATTTTTCTGACACATTATAAACAGTCTATTAATTTTGCATAAATTATTAAAATGTAATCAGTTTGCCTTATTTAGCTTTTCTGATTTTCCTATCTGGGATAAAAACTTAGGTTAACGTATATGTAAGAAAATGAAAATAGGGGCTCCTGGGTGGCTCAGTCGTTAAGCGTCTGCCTTCGGCTCAGGTCATGATCCCCGGACCCCGGGATCGAGTCCCGCATCAGGCTCTCTGCTCATTGGGAAGCCTGCTTCTCCCTCTCCCACTCCCCCTGCTTGTGTTCCCTCTCTCGCTGTGTCTCTCTCTGTCAAATAAATAAATAAAATCTTTAAAAAAAAAAGAAAATGAAAATATAATGAAAATCTGTACATACATGAATTTAAATATAATACAATTTCAAATAAAACATGATTGTTGACTGGCCCTAGTTCTCAGACTCTTCCTTTTTCAATAATTAAAATCTATCCTCTTTTGTCTTCTAAAAGTCTTTACTGTGTATAGGTCTCGTAAAGAAAGAAAGAAACTGAGG
>NW_027863616.1:0-1872 GCF_054177405.1 Leptonychotes weddellii
ATGGAAACAAATGAAAATCACTACTGTTCAAAATCTTTGGGATGCAGCAAAGGCAGTCCTAAGAGGAAAGTATATAGCAATACAAGCCTTTTGCAAGAAACAAGAAAGGTCTCAAATACACAACCTAACCCTACACCTAAAGGAGCTGGAGAAAGAACAGCAAACAAAGCCTAAACCCAGCAGGAGAAGAGAAATAGTAAAGATCAGAGCAGAAATCAATGAAATAGAAACCAAAAAACAGTAGACAGATCAACAAAACCAGGAGCTGGTTCTTTGAAAGAATTAATAAGATTGATAAACCCCTGGCCAGATTTATCAAAAAGAAAAGAGAAAGGATCCAAATAAATAAAATCATGAATGAAAGAGGAGAGATCATAACCAACACCAAAGAAATACAAACAATTATAAGAACATATTATGAGCAACTATATGCCAGCAAATTAGACAATTTGGAAGAAATGGATGCTTTCTTAGAGATGTATAAACTACCAAAACTGAAACAGGACGGAACAAAAAACCTGAACAGACCCATAGCCACTAAGGAAATTGAAGCAGTAATCAAAAATCTCCCAACAAACAAGAGCCCAGGGCCAGATGGCTTCCCAGGGGAATTCTACCAAACATTAAAGAAGAATTAATACCTAATTCTTCTGAAACTATTCCAAAAAATAGAAATGGAAGTAAAACTTCCAAACTCATTTTATAAGACCAGCATTACCGTGATCCCAAAAATGGACAAAGACCCCATCAAAAAGGAGAATTACAGACCAATAGCCCTGATGAACATGGATGCAAAAATTCTCACCAAAACACTAGCCAATAGGATCCAACAGTACATTAAAAGGATTATTGACCACAACCAAGTCGGGTTTATTCCTGGGCTGCAAGGTTGGCTCAACATCCGCAAATTAATCAATGTGATACAATACATTAATAAAAGAAAGAACAGGGGCGCCTGGTTGGCTCAGTTGGTTAAGCGGCTGTCTTCGGCTCAGGTCATGATCCCAGGGTCCTGGGATTGAACCCCGCATTGGGCTCCCTGCTCAGCAGAGAGCCTGCTTCTCCCTTTCCCTCTGCCTGCCATTCTGCCTACTTGTGCTCTCTCTCTGTCAAATAAATAAATTTTTAAAAAATCTTTAAAAAAATAAATAAAAATAAAAATAAAAGAAAGAACAAGAATCATATGATCCTGTCAATAGATGCAGAAAAAGCATTTGACAAAGTACAGCATCCTTTCTTGATAAAAAACTCTTCAGAGTATAGGCATAGAGGGTACATACCTCAATATCATAAAAGCCATCTATGAAAAATCCACAGCGAATATCATTCTCAATGAAGATAAACAGAACTTTTCCCCTAAGGTCAGGAACACGGCAGGGATGTCCACTATCACTGCTATTCAACACAGTACTAGAAGTCCTTGCCTCAGCAATCAGACAACAAAAAGAAATAAAAGGCATCCAAACCAGCAAGGAAGAAGTCAAACTCTCACTGTTTGCAGATGATATAATGCTTTATGTGGAAAGCCCAAAAGACTCCACCCCAAAACTGCTAGAACTCATACAGGAATTCAGTAAAGTGGCAGGATATAAAATCAATGCACAGAAATCAATGGCATTAAACTGTGAAAAGAGCCAAGATGTCCACTGACAGATGAATGGATAAAGAAGATGTGGTATATATATGCAATGGAATAATATGCAGCCATTAAAAGGAATGAGATCTTGCCATCTGCAACGATGTGGATGGAACTGGAGGATGTTATGTTGAGCGAAATAAGTCAATCAGAGAAAGACATGTATGATATGACCTCACTGATATGAGGAATTCTTAATCTCAGGAAACAAACTGAGGGTTGCTGGAGTGGTGGGG
>NW_027863617.1:0-254 GCF_054177405.1 Leptonychotes weddellii
AAAACTAATGATGTAATGTATGGGGATTAACATAAGAATAAAAAAAAAACCCCACAAAAAAAAATAAATCAATCTTTTAAAAAAAAAAAATCTCAGTTAAGAGGACTAGAGACCTTTTCTAATGCTAATGGTGACCATGTGAAAGTGGGGCAAAAGCGAGCCATAGATTTTCATTGGTAGAGTCAGAAGGGGGGGCTGTTTTTAGAACAGCCAGAGTCCAGAATATTAGTTATGAAACCCTTCAGGCTGAAGAA
>NW_027863618.1:0-254 GCF_054177405.1 Leptonychotes weddellii
AAACGAACAGTTCTGTTTAAGTTCTGTCCTACATGTGGGGGTAAAAATATCTCTGTTATAAGCATGACAATTTAAGTTACTAAAACAAGAGCAGGGTCATACACCAACAAAGAAAAACTTATAAAAAAGATTCTCCTAGTCTAGTTCATGGGTATTTCCAGGGGCTCCTGAAACAACGATCTTCAGTTTCCACCTTTCCTGTAAATAAGGTAGAAGTCTCCTAATTTTGGCCCTTTCCCCAAATTTCTCTCAAA
>NW_027863619.1:0-254 GCF_054177405.1 Leptonychotes weddellii
AACATTTTTTTTGGCAAAGTGATCAGACTCTGGGTTGACGGTCAAGGTAGAACTGAATATTCCCTCGTGGATAGATGCGACAAACCAAAGGGTTGAGCGTGTCGTCAAGCTTTACAGTGGACAAGTGGAAGGATGGGGTTGCTATTACTTGAGGTTGAGAGGGTGAAGTCAGTTGTTTGATTTGTGGCATTTTAAAGTGTCTATAAAACAGCCAAGTGGAGAGAGCAAGTCTCATACCACCTGGAATCCAGGGT
>NW_027863620.1:0-254 GCF_054177405.1 Leptonychotes weddellii
AAAAAAAAAAAAGCATAGAATAGAACTGAAAGAACTATCAGAGTAGTTAAGAGAACTGTGATGGTTAATTTTATAGGTCAACTTGGCTAGACCACGGTGCCCAGAGAGCTAGTCAAAAATGAAGGTGGCAGTGAAGGTATTTTTAGGTGACATTAATGTGCTCCAATCATCAGGCTTTGAGTAAAGATTACCCCCCATAATGTGGTAGGACTTATGCATGTAAGTTGAAGACCTTAAGAAGAAGATGGACCTTC
>NW_027863621.1:0-254 GCF_054177405.1 Leptonychotes weddellii
CCCCCTGCCCTGCTGACCCTCACCCCTGCGCACCCAACCGCGGATCGCTGGCCCGATAGAGACGCCCGCTGCAGGGGCAGGTGACTCCAACCCAGCCCCTCCACCTCCAAGCCACAAGGCCCACCCTCACAGGAACCAGTGGGGTGCACTGGGGGCAATGGGGCTGGCGTGGGTAGGGAGAGGCGGCAGGCGCTACAGAGGGAGGGAGTGGGCGAAGGCGGTGAGGATGCGGTGGGGTTGGGCGGGGGGAGCGC
>NW_027863622.1:0-254 GCF_054177405.1 Leptonychotes weddellii
AAAATATTACTTATTCTTGACCTGGGGATAGCACACTCATCCATCATTATAACAAGTGTCACATCTAAAGCATCACCAAACTAGTTGTTCTCAAACTTTAGCATAAGAATCACCTAGAGGCTGCATAATATTCCATTGTATATATATACCACATCTTCTTTATCCATTCATCTGTCGATGGACATCTTGGCTCTTTCCACACTTTGGCTATTGTGGACATTGCTGCTATAAACATCGGGGTGCACGTACCCCTT
>NW_027863623.1:0-254 GCF_054177405.1 Leptonychotes weddellii
CTCAAGCTGACTCCCCGCTGACTGCAGAGTCCAATATGGGGCTCTATCTCATGACCCTGAGATCATGACCCTGTGATCATGACCTGAGCTGAAATCAAGAGTCAGATGTTCAACCTACTGAGCCTCCCAGGCACCCCTGCCTTTTATTCTTTATTTAGATTCCCCAATTTTGCTCTGAGCTATGTGCTTTATCCTTCCTTTTTTCTCTCCCTCTCCCTACACACACACACTTTTATTTCTGAACCACTTGAGAA
>NW_027863624.1:0-254 GCF_054177405.1 Leptonychotes weddellii
ACTAAGAGAATTTGCAAACACGAAACCAGCCCTTCAAGAAATATTGAAAGGGGTCCTCTAAGCAAAGAGAGAGCCTAAAAGTAACATAGACCAGAAAGGAACAGAGACAATATACAGTAACAGTCACCTTACAGGCAATACAATGGCACTAAATTCAAATCTTTCAATAGTTACCCTGAATGTAAATGGGCTAAATGCCATTCAAAAGACACAGGGAATCAGATTGGATAAAAAAATAAGACCCATTGATATGC
>NW_027863625.1:0-254 GCF_054177405.1 Leptonychotes weddellii
GGGAGGACCCCTGACAGGCTGAGGAAGACCCCAGGCCCAGATTCAGCAGGTCTATGGAACGGTCAGAGCCACTAAAGGTGACCCGCGTTAATCCCCAGGGAGTTAGGACTGGGCGTCCCAGTGCATCAGCCGGAGGAGAAATCAATACCCATCGCCTCCAGGACTGAAGTGCCTAATATTTTTTGAGCAGCCGAGGGCTTGGCTGACATCTGGGCCTCTCCTGCGCCTCTCACCGCACAATCATCTCTGAATGA
>NW_027863626.1:0-254 GCF_054177405.1 Leptonychotes weddellii
AGCAGGAGTGGGGGGAGGAGCAGAGAGAGAGGGAGAAGCAGACTCACTTCTGAGAAGGGAACCTGATGCAGGGCTCCATCCCAGGACTCTGAAATCATGACCTCAGGCATTTAGCTAAAATTGGGTTTTTTAAAACTCTACTAAGTCCTCAACTCAAATCACTCATGATTTGAGCTGAAGGTAGATAGTTAACTGACTGAGCCACCTAGGCATTCCCCCCATCCTTCTTTTTTTCTTAACTTCTAAGCAGCAGG
>NW_027863627.1:0-1872 GCF_054177405.1 Leptonychotes weddellii
AGTTCCACTTGGTCGTGGTGAATAATCCTTTTAATGTCCTGTTGGATCCTATTGGCTAGTATTTTGGTAAGAATTTTTGCATCCATGTTCATCAAGGATATTGGTCTGTAATTCTCCTTTTTGATGGGGTCTTTGTCTGGTTTTTGGATCAAGGTAATGGTGGCCTCATAAAATGAGTTTGGGAGTTTGCCTTCCATTTCTGTTTTTTGGAACAGTGTCAGAAGAATAGGTATTAATTCTTCTTTAAATGTTTGGTAGAATTCCCCTGGGAAGCCATCTGGCCCTGGGCTTTTGTTTGTTGGGAGATTTTTGATTCCTTAGTGGTTATAGGTCTGCTCAGGTTTTCTATTTCTTCCTGGTTCAGTTTTGGTAGTTTATACATCTCTAGGAATGCATCCATTTCTTTCCAGATTATCTAATTTGCTGGCATATAGTTGCTCATAATATATTCTTATGATTGTATTTCTTTGGTTGGTTGTTATCTTTCCCCTTTCATTCATGATTTTATTTATTTGGGTCATTTCTCTTTTCTTTTTGATAAGTCTGGCCAGGAGTTTATCAATCTTATTCATTCTTTCAAAGAACCAGCTCCTACTTTCGTTGATCTCTTCTACTGTTCTTTTGGTTTCTAGTTCATTGATTTCTCTTCTGATCTTTATTATTTCTCTTCTACTTCTGGGTTTAGGCTTTATTTGCTGTTCTTTCTCCAGCTCCTTTAGGTGTAGGATTAGGTCGTGTATTTGAGACCTTTCTTGTTTCTTGAAAAAGGCTTGTATTGCTATATACTTTCCTCCTAGGACTGCCTTTGCTGCATCCCAAAGATTTTGAACAGTTGTGTTTTCATTTTCATTGGTTTCCATGAATTTTTAAATTCTTCTTTAATTTCCTGGTTGACCCATTCATTCTTTAGTAGGATGCTCCTTAGCCTCCGTGTATTTGAGTTCTTTCTGACTTTGTTCTTGTGATTGAGTTCTAGTTACAAAGCACTGTGGTCTGAAAATATGCTGGGAATGATCCCAGTCTTTTGGTACTGGTTGAGACCTAATTTGTGACCTCAGATGTGACCTATTCTGGAGAATGTTCCACGGGCATTAGAGGAGAATGTGTATTCTGTTCTCTGGGATGGAATGTTCTGAATATATCTGTGAAGTCCATTTGGTCCAGTGTGTCATTTAAAGTCTTTATTTCCTTGCTGATCTTTTGGTTAGATGATCTGTCCATTTCAGTGAGGGGGGTGTTAAAATCCCTCACTATTATTGTATTGTTGTCAATGTGCTTTTTTGCTTTTGTTATTAATTGTCTTATATAATTGGCTGCTCCCATGTTAGGGGCATAGATATTTACAATTGTTAGATCTTCTTTTTGGATAGACCCTTTAAGTACGATATAGTGTCCTTCCTCATCTCGTATTATACTCTTTGGTTTAAAATCTAATTTGTCTGATGTAAGCATTGCCACCCAGCTTTCTTTTTGGTGTCCATTAGCATGGTAAATTGTTTTCCACCCCCTCACTTTCAATCTGGGGGTGTCTTTGGGTCTCAAATGAGTCTCTTGCAGACAGCATATCAATGGGTCTTGTTTTTTTTATCCAATCTGATAGCCTGTGTCTTTTGATTGGGGCATTGAGCCCATTTACATTCAGGGTAACTATTGAAAGATATGAATTTAGTGCCATTGTATTGCCTATAAGGTGACTGTTACTGTATATTATCTCTGTTCTTTTCTGGTCTATGTTACTTTTAGGCTCTCTCTTTGCTTAGAGGACCCCTTTCAATATTTCTTGTAGGGCTGGTTTCGTGTTTGCAAATTCCTTTTGTTTTTGTTTGTCCTGGAAACTTTTTATCTCTCCTTCTATTTTCAATGACAGCCTAG
>NW_027863628.1:0-254 GCF_054177405.1 Leptonychotes weddellii
ATGTAACTTCGGGTAAATTACTTAACATTACAAAGCTTGTTTGTTTCATCATCCGTAAAATACAAAGAAACACAGTTTTTAACCACGTTTAAGTTCTCACCCATCTTGGCTTTGTCCCTGTCCTCTTTAGTGAATCTCTTGTGGGCTGTTATATCCTAGTCCCTTCATCTGTAAAATGTGAATCATGTAATACAGGGATGCCTCATTTTATTGCATTTCATTTTATTGTGCTTCACAAATATTGCGGTTTGTGG
>NW_027863629.1:0-254 GCF_054177405.1 Leptonychotes weddellii
CTCTTTTTGGATTTCTGTTTGTTTCTATGTATTAGGTGGATCAGTTGCATATCCTGGTCTTAGAGTAGTGACTTAATGCAGAAGGTGTCCTTTGGGGCCTAGCACGGCAAACTCCCCTGGTCACCTGAGCCAGCTTCCTTAGGAATGTCCCCTGTGTGGGCTGCATGCACCTTTCTACTGTGGCTGGGTGTGATTGGTGTATACTCCCTGGGGTATGCATCTCTTCCCTGGTGCAGCTGACTCTGAGGTTCTAC
>NW_027863630.1:0-254 GCF_054177405.1 Leptonychotes weddellii
AGAACAGGACTGCTCGTAGTCTTAGTGCTCTCTGGGTATCTACACTGATGCCTCATGAGCGAGGACAGCCTCCCCGAGAGGACTCCGGGAGCACATTTTGAGATCCGCAAAATTCTTAGCCTAGCACATTCGAAGTGCTCATTAAACATTATCTAACACTGATAAGTGAAGCTGTTGGCGTGAACGGCATTTCTCCAGACAGGAAGGGGCTGGAGAAAATACAGGCAAATCTCACTTCAGGGTGCTCCGCAGAT
>NW_027863631.1:0-254 GCF_054177405.1 Leptonychotes weddellii
AATTGCAAATGTTTTAAAATAAAAATAGCGTCCACCATGAAAGGTTTATTTACATTCTTTGAGAAGGTACAACAGACTTTCTTAAGGGCGACTTTGGTAGACTTTCTGTTTCATGGAAGTAATAAATATGATTGAGGATAAGTTTCTTATAATCTCTCATATAGCTCTCAGACTGGTGTTGCTCTTTTTTTTTTTTTTTGAAAGATTTTATTTATTGGACTGAGAGAGACACAGCGAGAGAGGGAACACAAGTA
>NW_027863632.1:0-254 GCF_054177405.1 Leptonychotes weddellii
GCTCGATCCCAGGACCCTGAGATCATGACCTGACCCGAAGGCAGACGCTTGACCAACTGAGCCACCCAGGTGCCCCTGTCCACGTCTTTTAAAATCAGGTCTCTGTCACTGGCAGTTGAGAGCTGGATCCCTGATCCATTCTCGTAGCTGGAAAGATCAGAGGGTACCCAGGACGCTCCCAGTGGCTTGCTCTCTTAGACGTCTCCTGCCTTTTCTCTCCCCACTCCCTGCTTTCTTGTGTCTCTACCTTCTCC
>NW_027863633.1:0-254 GCF_054177405.1 Leptonychotes weddellii
ATCTAAAAAAAAAAAACAAACTCTTCGTTTCGTTGGTCTGTTCTATTGTTTTCCGATTCTTTATTTCATTTATGTCTGCTCTGATTTTTGTTATCTCCTTCCTTCCGCTAACTTTGGGCTTAGTTTGTTCTTCTTTACATGGTACCTTGAGATGTAAAGTTAGATTGTTGATTTGAGATCTTTCTTTTTTTCTTAATGTAGGCATTCGTTGTTATAAAATTCCCTCTTATCCCCGCATTTGCTTCATCCCATAA
>NW_027863634.1:0-254 GCF_054177405.1 Leptonychotes weddellii
AAGAGATGCGGCGGGAAGTTGGAGAAGCCCACGAGGATGAATTCAGACACCATGGTATAGTTCTGACCAGCCACAGATGCTGCATCTGCTCAGATCACAGGGAGTGAAGGCGACCAGAATAAAGATCATGAATCTATGTAACAATATACCCTAAAAAATCTACAAAATGGAGGAATTTTAAATGCAGTATGTTAGGATTTGGAAAATGACAAGGATACTCACTGTTTCTGCTGTTCTTTAGCATAGAACTGAAA
>NW_027863635.1:0-254 GCF_054177405.1 Leptonychotes weddellii
TATACCAAAGGAAGTCACCTAATGCGCACCGTACAAATAGCCACCCCCTTTGGTCGAAGCTTAGCATTCACAGAATTAAAAGGACACGAGGGACTAAGTGCGCTATTTGAATTTAACCTCACCCTCACCAGTAAAGATGCCAACCTTGACCCCAAAGCCATCATCGGCGACACCAGCACCCTAAATATTCAAACTGAACTCAACATACCCAGATACCTAAATGGACTCGTCACCGACTTTGGCTATATGCATGA
>NW_027863636.1:0-254 GCF_054177405.1 Leptonychotes weddellii
CAGAAGTTGCTGTGGCCGATGTCAAAGAGGTTACTGCCTATGTTCTCCTCTAGGATTTTGATGGATTCCTGTCTCGAATTGAGATCTTTCATCCATTTTATCTTTGTGTATACACCACTCAGGCTTTAAACAAATGTCCTTTGTTCATTTCTCTTTAATCTTAGCCTGTCATCAATTCTTTTTTTTTTTTTTTTAAAGATTTTATTTATTTATTTGACAGAGAGAGAGCGAGAGCAGGAACACAAGCGGGGGGG
>NW_027863637.1:0-254 GCF_054177405.1 Leptonychotes weddellii
GTCGCAGACAATGCTTCAGTTAACATGCTCCTACCTATCTCGTATTGCTTACATGAGTCCACTGCTGTGTTCCTCCTGCTGTAGAACCAGACAAAAGGCAAAGGTTAAACCTGTAGTCCATTGAGCCTTTTGACTTGTTCCGTTTCCTACTCCAGAGGCTCCTATGGTCCCGGCCATATGGCCACACTGACAAAGATGATAAGTGACCTCACAGTTCAAGTGTGACCTTGTTCCTTCCTGAGGAGGGGTGGGGA
>NW_027863638.1:0-1872 GCF_054177405.1 Leptonychotes weddellii
GTGTATTCATCTGTGTGTGAGTATAAGGGCTCTGTGAGAGCTTTGGGGTGTTTCACTCTTTTTGCATCTTATGCATATTTTATAAATAAATTTTAGAGAGTAAGTTGTGACATTTTCTTTCTTCGTGAGGCTCTCAACTATATAAGGGTCACTGCCTAGCTCAAACATATTTGATCCGTATTTTCTGAATAATTAGCTAATCTTATGCCCCCCTCCTTACTAAATCTGTTTTGTTTTGTTTTTTTTTAATCTCTTTAGAAAAAAAGAGAATAGGAGGGAGTCAGCCAAACTGTCATTTATAATGTTCTCTTCAAGACAATTGAATAAACCTCTAGGAACAAATTTCAGTAGTTTGAGTATAACTGATATTGGCATTCATAAATTAATAGGTAAAGATTATCAAACTGTATTATTTAGTGCCCCCCAAAGACAACTGACATTATATAAATTCATGTTGAATATTTCTCTTTTACATGCTACTTGTAGGTTACCAGGGAAAAGCCAATGCCAATATTTAAGGCTTGAAGTTAAGAATTATCATCTGTGGGGCGCCTGGGTGGCTCAGCCGTTTAGCGTCTGCCTTCAGCTCAGGTCATGATCCCAGGGTCCTGGGATCAAGCCCCGCGCATCGGGCTCCCTGCTCGGCAGGAAGCCTGCTTCTCCCTCTCCCACTCCCCCTGCTTGTGTTCCCTCTCTCGCTGTCTCTCTCTGGCAAAAAATAAATAAAAATCTTTAAAAAAAAAAAAAAGAATTATCATCTGTAAGCTACCAGTTGCTATCCAAGACGTCAGGAATTCAATCTTAGACAATTCCTCATACATCTTTCTCATTATTCTAGGCTGTCAGAAGGCATTATAACTCATTAATTAAATGTGAGCACATTAATGGTAAATTAATACATGGATCAAACTGTTAGAATAGTGAATATGTGTTTTGTAAGATTTGAACCAGTAAATCTCTAAGTCTGTACTGAGGTAAATATAGTTATTAAATAAATAACCTTATCATATATGTAGGGGTCATATATATGTGTGTGAGTGTGTGTGTTATAATTTTTGTAGGAAATTAAGTTAGGTTCTCTATGTTTCACTTAAAACACAGAAGATCTTAAACCATTTGAGCATGGCTTCTAATAAAACAGTTAAACTTTAAAATGATACTCAAAGGGAGATAAATCATGTATGTGAAAATTCATAGTTTACATGATATTACTTCTTCTGTACTTTGATATAATCATATCTGCAGGGCCTATTGAGCAATTAAGTATTATTTTTGCCTTTTAACCAAAATATCCTAGGGTACCATGCTTTCATAGTATTTCTTCAACCATTAATTCCTTTGTGGCTGTTGGTTTATATTACTACATCCATTCTGCTACCTAACTTTCTCATTTGCTTAAATGAAGACCTGAGTGTGTTTCCACAGAAGTTCTGCCGAGCAAAGTTTGTGCATTTTATTAATATTTGCTCCTCAGAAACCTTTTCAATCCACCTTCTTGTAAGTTTATAGCTATGCTATTAAATATTTGTGCTGCTTGAGTTCAGACTTATACATAAGCTATTAATATAACTATAAATACGTCTTTAATCCATATCTTTTTTTTTTGTTATTATTATTTTTTTTATTCTTATGTTAATCCCCATACATTACATCATTAGATTTAGATGAAGTGTTCCATGATTCATTGTTTGTGCATAACACCCAGTGCTCAATGCAGAATGTGCAATCCTCAATACCCACCACCAGGCCAACCCATCCTCCCACCCCCATCCCCTCTAGAACCCTCAGTTTGTTTTTCAGAGTCCATTGTCTCTAATGGTTCGTCCACCCCTCCGATTTCCCCCGCTTCATTCCTCCCCTCCCGCTACCTTC
>NW_027863639.1:0-254 GCF_054177405.1 Leptonychotes weddellii
AACTTTAAAATATAAAAATTCGTTTGGAAACTTCCTCTATCTCTACCCCCCCAAGATACATGTTGGCAATCATCCCCCAAGCAGATGACCCATTATTATGCATCCGAAGGGTCTCATGACTCAGGTTTTATTAGACGGTAATAAATGACATTTTCCCAACAACAGCTGGCCCCCTCAAGGTCCTGGAAACCTTGCTTCCAAAATTCCTTAGAGACTTACTATCCCTAACCCCCTCCCAACTTGAAAGTATACAA
>NW_027863640.1:0-254 GCF_054177405.1 Leptonychotes weddellii
AATGATGTAATGTATGGGGATTAACATAAGAATAAAAAAAAAAAGAATATGAGGTGAGGGGTGGCTGGGTGGCTCAGTTGGTTAAGTGTCTGACTCCTGATTTCTGCTCAGGTCATGATCTCAGGGTCGTAGGATCCAGCCCCAAGTCGGGCGCCACGCTCAGTGGGGAGTCTAAGATTTTCTCTCTCCTCTCCTTCTGCCCCTCCCCCTTTCTCTCCTTCTAAAATAAATAAATAAATCTCTAAAAAAAAATT
>NW_027863641.1:0-254 GCF_054177405.1 Leptonychotes weddellii
CTGGTTTGGCCTCCACTGGCCACGGGTCCCAGGCCTCTCCTCCTGGGCTGGGCTGGGCTGGGCTGGACTTGACCCGGGGCTCTCAGGTCTCCCCCAACAGCAACATCTCCACTACCCACAGTGAAAAGCCTTCTCAGAGTCCACACTTTCCTAGCTTGACTGTGCCAGCTCAGCTCGTCACATGGGATTGGCCTGAACCTAAGCCCCCAGCCCCTCTTGTGTCCCAGTCCCACCCCTGAAATCTGCCTTCACAG
>NW_027863642.1:0-254 GCF_054177405.1 Leptonychotes weddellii
ACAAAAGCATAGAAAAAGTATAGAAAAGAAAAGTGGCCTGTAATGATCATTACCACTCAGGAAGTCTATTCCCCCACATTTTCCCGTGTTTGGAAGCATTTATGAGGAATATATGTTTGCTATGGGAGAGTAAGACTTTCATATACAGTGTCATGTATTACTTTCCTTTAAGCATCTATCAGATGCACTTGTGCAAGAGTTTTAAAAAGCATGTGGAGGGGCGCCTGGGTGGCTCAGTCAGTTAAGCGTCTGCC
>NW_027863643.1:0-254 GCF_054177405.1 Leptonychotes weddellii
AAAAATTTAAAAAAAAAAGAAAGAAAAAACAAGCAATTTGGACTTTGTGTAAACTTTTTTTTTTTAAGATTTTATTTATTTGAAAGAGAGAGAGCATGCACATGAGTGGTGGGTGGAAGGGAACAGGGAGAGGGAGAAGCAGACTCCCCACTGAGCAGGGATCCTGATGCAGGGCTCAATCCCAGGACCCTGAGATCATCACCTGAGCTGAATGCAGATGCTTAACTGACTGAGCCACACAGGTACCCCAAAAC
>NW_027863644.1:0-254 GCF_054177405.1 Leptonychotes weddellii
TCTGTATGGGCCCTGCTGCTCCCGCCTTCAGTAGAGCGAACATTACAGGCACGAAAATACTGTCTGGCCTCTGGCACTGCAGGGTCACAGTGTCTCCTGCGGTCACCTCACCCCTTTGGTGGGCTTGGAGGGAAGGTTTTGGTAAATCTCCTGGAAGAAAAGGAGGGCTCCAAGGTCATGGGGAGCAGCCCGGGGTCCCTCACCCTCCCTTGTTTTCCTGGCAGGGGTTCCCGCCAAGGGGGGGAAATGACAGA
>NW_027863645.1:0-254 GCF_054177405.1 Leptonychotes weddellii
AACCTCAAGAATAGGAAGTGAAGATACAAAGATGTGTGATGAAGGATAATTTGTATTTTCTGAGATTGTGAGGCTTTTCTTGTTAATAACCTCTAACGGTGAAAGGTTAAGCTATAATGTGCTTCATTGATTTCCTCTGTCCCTTGTGATGTTTTACTAGAACTGTTAATTTGTTCATTATTCTAGTATTTGTAGAAAGATGTTTTGTATTTTAATGTGTCATGATAATAGTACCAGTTTGGCTGATTGATTTA
>NW_027863646.1:0-254 GCF_054177405.1 Leptonychotes weddellii
AACATTTTTTTTGGCAAAGTGATCAGACTCTGGGTTGACGGTCAAGGTAGAACTGAATATTCCCTCGTGGATAGATGCGACAAACCAAAGGGTTGAGCGTGTCGTCAAGCTTTACAGTGGACAAGTGGAAGGATGGGGTTGCTATTACTTGAGGTTGAGAGGGTGAAGTCAGTTGTTTGATTTGTGGCATTTTAAAGTGCCTATAAAACAGCCAAGTGGAGAGAGCAAGTCTCATACCACCTGGAATCCAGGGT
>NW_027863647.1:0-254 GCF_054177405.1 Leptonychotes weddellii
ACCTCCACAGGCGGCCTGAGTCTGCCTTGCTCCTCCTCCTCCTGCGAACACTCCCTGAAGCCTGGAGCCTTTCTTTCCTCAATTCCTGTGGTTCAACTACCAACAGCGCAGGTCTCCTTCATCTGACCTTGAACTCCAGCCTCGGGCAGCCACCTGCTCCTGGACGTCCTCCCACACCCAATGTCCTCAGGCCCTTTTTAAAAAAATTTTATTGTTATGTTAATCACCATACATCATTAGTTTTTGATGTAGTG
>NW_027863648.1:0-254 GCF_054177405.1 Leptonychotes weddellii
AAAAGTTCTCCTGCTAACCTGGATGCTTTAAACTCTTAAGACAAAGGTTCTTTTTAAATAACTGATTTCTTGGGGCGCCTGTGTGGTTCAGTTGGTTAAGTATCTGCCTTAGGCTCAGGTCATGATCTCAGGGTCCTGGGATGGAGCCCCACATCAGGATCCCTGCTTAGTGGGCAGCCTGCCTCTCCCTCTCCCTCTGCCTCTCCCCCATGCTCATGCGCTCACTCTCTCTCTCTCTCTCACAAATAAATAAA
>NW_027863649.1:0-1872 GCF_054177405.1 Leptonychotes weddellii
CACCATCACCACCTTCATCACCTCCACCATTACCATGACCATCACCACTCCATCACCTCCACCATCACCACCATCATCACCACCTCACCTTCATCATCACCACCATCATGACTACCATCATCACCACCTCCATCGTCACCACCATCACCTCCACCAACATTTCTATCACCACCACCGTCACCACCACCATCACCTCCATCACCTCCACCACCATCACCACTCACCTTCATCACCTCCACCATCATGACTATCTCCATCACCTCCACCATCATGACTATCACCATCACCACTCCATCACCTCCCCCATTACCATGACCATCATCACCTCTATCACCACCTCACTTTCATCACCTCCACCACCATCACCACTTCCATCATCACCACCATCACCTCCATCACCTCCAACACTCTCACCTCCATCACTTCCACTACCAACACCACTTCACCTTTATCACCTCCACCACCATCACAACTCACCTCCACCATCACCACCATCATCACCACCTCACCTCCGTCATCACCACCATCACCTCCAGCAACACCACCATCACCACAACCTCTATCACCACAATTACCATCACCTCCATTGCTCATGTAGTTATGGAGGGTGGCAAGGCCAAAATCTGCAGTGTAAACCAGCAGGCTAGAGCTCCAGGGAAGACTTGCAAATCAAATGCAAAAGCAATCTGCTGGCAGAATTCTTTCTTGCTCAGGGGAGGTCAGTAGCTTTCTCTCCAGGCCTTCAACTGACTGGATGAGGCCCACCCACATCACAGAGCATAATCCGTTTACACAAAGTCTATTGCGGATTTAAATGTTAATCGCATCTAAAAACATACCTTCACAGCAACATCCAGACTGGTGTTTGACCCAAAATCTGGGTACTGTGGCCCAGCCAAGCTGACACATGAAATTAACCATCACACCATGCCAGAGACTGTGACATAATTGGTTATGGTGCAACGTGGGCCTCAAGATTGCTAAAGCTCCCCAAGTTTCCTAAGTTACATTCAAAGGTGAGAACTATGCTCTAGAAACGCAGATTTTTGAAATGTTAACACTGATTTTTGAACCCTTCAGTTAAGGGCTCTTTGAGTCACTGAAAACCAATGTGAGGACCAGAGGGAAATCATCCCCAGAAGCCAGATTTCCCAGACCTTTGCAATTCCACAAGAGGCAACAGAAGCAAGTCACTATGTCACAGGACTTAAAATGTGTAGTCATGAGATTTGGGAGCAACCACACCACTGGACAAAGCCAACCCTCAAAGCAGCCTAAGGGACATTAAACACAAGCCTCATAGGGGACGTGCAAAGATAAGAAAGAAAAGCTGCCACCACCCCAAATTTTATGCTATGGAAGAAAATAGCATTGTCCCAAATGTGTCTCCAAAATGCCTCCTCCGTAGGTTAAACAGTGCCACAATTGACCTCTTGTTGGTGCCAATAGCATCCTGCAAAGGTGAAGCCATCGATGCTGTTTTTTCTCTGTCCACCAAACTGCTCTCAGATTCCATGGAGCTTCCACTTCATATTTGATATCAGTAATACAGGTCAAGATTTAACCAAGTGTGATGTCCTGAGAGCCACATTTCACTTGGGGTACCTCCCTAGGACTTGAGGTTAGTTAGTGACATAAAGTCAGTGCTGTGATAATTCTGTGGGTCCCACAAACACCTTATACTCTTTAAAGTGGGGAATGAGAAATGCAACTAACTCAACTTCGAAGCCCAATGGCATTAAGCCCATCGTGATAATGGTGACCTGGTTCACACGTGATTGTTGGAAAATCCCAGACTCTAATGAACACACAAAGAAATCCAAGAGGGCCTTAATTTCATTGAACATTAATTTAAAATTAGGAATTATGTAT
>NW_027863650.1:0-254 GCF_054177405.1 Leptonychotes weddellii
CAAAGAAAACCAGGGACTGGGATCAGAATAAGGGAGAAGGGAGGCAGGAAAGCCACCATAGCAACCCATCTCCTTCCTCACCTGTCAGGCTGGTCACCCCCACATCCACCTGCCTCCTCATGGAGGGCTGTTTCAACTTATCATTAGCACCTTTGATGTTTTTGAATATATTTGTGAGCATCTTTTCACTCAGTCACTCGCTGGGTGTCTATTACAAACCCATTCCATTTCATACTCAGTTCTTAGTGCTAGAA
>NW_027863651.1:0-254 GCF_054177405.1 Leptonychotes weddellii
GCAGGCAGAGGGAGAGGGAGAAGCAGACTCCCTGCTGAGCAAGGAGCCCAACACGAGGCTTGATCCCAGGACCCTGGGATCATGACTTGAGCCGAAGGCAGACGCTTAACCAACTGAGCCACCCAGGCATCCCAAATGCCCCCACCTCTAATCAAAACAGGTCATCTATTCATTTTGTGGAGCAAAGGCTTCACACCATGAGGTGTGATGACTATCACAATGAATCACCTAGAGGTGAGGTGAAGAGCTTGTAC
>NW_027863652.1:0-254 GCF_054177405.1 Leptonychotes weddellii
AAAATACTAGTACTAACTAGTAAGCTTTATAAGGTCACTGGTCACTGGACACAATGTCAATATACAAAAATAGTTGCATTTCTATATTCTATCAGTGAACAATTAGAAAGCAAAATATAAAACAGTAAAATATGTAATACATCAAAGGTCATTACATACTTAGAAATAAATCTGAGAAACAAAAGAGGTAAGATTTACACGCCCCAAACTAGAAAACACTGGTGAAATAAACAAAAAAAGATTGAAATAAATTG
>NW_027863653.1:0-254 GCF_054177405.1 Leptonychotes weddellii
CCTCTGGAGGTTCTAAGGGAGAATCTGTTTCCTTGCCTTTTCTGGCTTCTAGAGTTCCATTTTTTGGCTCATGGCCCCTTCATCCATCTTCAAAGCCAGCAGTATAGCATCTTCTCTCTCTGACCCTGCTTCCATCTGTTTCCACCCATGGCCTTCTTCTTCTTTATGTAATAAAATCTCCCTTTGCCTCCTTTTTCTATGAACATTTATGAGTGTGCTTAGGGTCCACCCATATAATCCAGAATGATCCCCTC
>NW_027863654.1:0-254 GCF_054177405.1 Leptonychotes weddellii
ACAGACAAACAAAAACTTTAAGCCTGATTCCAAGGAATAAGAAAGTAAGAAGGAAAAAAGAAAAGAAAAGAAAAGCCTGATCCAAAAAATGAGAAAAGTAAACAAACAAACCAACAAAGAATAAAAACCTTAAGCCTGATTCCAAGGAAAAAAGAAGAAGAATAAAATAAAATAAATGTATTAAAAATAAAAAGAAAGCCTGATCCGATTTCCACCAGAATTGGAACTGAGACTTTGGAGCACTCTATGATCAG
>NW_027863655.1:0-254 GCF_054177405.1 Leptonychotes weddellii
AGTCCTTTGCACTACTCCTTGGAAGCGCTGGTGCTCAGCACAGCATTGTTGTGCTATAAAGACTGAGTCAGCGTTTAGCTGAGATAGTGTCCAATAGCCCAGAATGAAGTTGAACTCAGAGTAACCTATTTTTTTTTTTTTTTTTTGGTGACGGATATAGAGGGTGTTTTGTCATAAATTGTAACATATGAAAAAGACAGAGAAAGAAAGTATTTTCTACTTTTTCTTTTAAAGGTTCATATTTAGTGAAGCTC
>NW_027863656.1:0-254 GCF_054177405.1 Leptonychotes weddellii
AGAAGAAGAGGAAGGGGGGTGGAAGAAGGTATATTTGAAATTATAGCAGAAAACCTCCCTAATCTGGAGAAGGAAACAGGCATCAAATCCAGGAGGCACAGAAACCCCAACCCCCTTCAACAACAATAAAAACAGGTCCACACCTCGACATAAAGTAGTGAAGCTTGCAAATTTCAGAGACAAAGAGAAAATCCTGAAAGCAGCTTGGCAAAAAAGGTCCTTAATCGACAAGCGTAGAAACATTCGACTGGCAG
>NW_027863657.1:0-254 GCF_054177405.1 Leptonychotes weddellii
TCTCTCTGTCTCAAATAAATAAATAAAATCTTTAAAAAAAAAAAAAATAAAAAAATAAAGGGTAAAACTATGCCACTTGATTTAATCTTCTCCTCTTTGATGTTAGAGTGAAATAAACACGACTTTTCTGTATTAACCAAAGAATTACTTCTGCAGGGCCCTGCCCAGAGGCCCACATCAACTCTTCATTCTGAACCTCGTAAGCAATTTTGAAGCTAAATTCATAAAATAACAGAATGAAAGAACTTTCTAAA
>NW_027863658.1:0-254 GCF_054177405.1 Leptonychotes weddellii
AAGTCTGAGTGCCCTGTCCCAGGAGATATAACACCATCTTTTATCAGTCATCCCCTACTGTCACCAAAACAATTTATCTGGAAGAATCAGGTGCAAGAGGGGAAAAAGCATTTTCATGAAAACTAACTGGAATTAAGTTGGAATCCTCCCTGAGGACTTCTTCTATCCAGGATTCCATCCAGACAGAGTGCCACCCATTGGCTATGGTTGAAGTTAGAAAAAAGAACTATGGTCAGGAATGGCTAAGGAGGATT
>NW_027863659.1:0-254 GCF_054177405.1 Leptonychotes weddellii
AACACTTCATCTAAAACTAATGATGTAATGTATGGGGATTAACATAAGAATAAAAAAAGAAAGAAAGAAAGAAACTAAATACAATAGTTTTAACAATTTTATTTTTAATTATAAATTTTATTGCATTGTTGTGAGAGTAATTAGCTGTACTTTATGTTTTTAAAAATTAATTTTTAATTTGTACTTATTTTGGTTTTTATTTATATTTTATACCTCTTTTATAGACTCTGTATGGAAAAGACAGAAAAATAGGT
>NW_027863660.1:0-1872 GCF_054177405.1 Leptonychotes weddellii
GTAGACTGGTTTGCAGAATATTTTCATAAAGAGAGCATGAGGCAGACAGTAGCTCCCACAGTGAAGAGTCCACTACTTTTCAGCTTGATATTGGTCTCCAAGGATGTTTGAGGAAAGATTGCTGTCCATTGGGTAGGGTTGTAATCAGCCCCTTTGGTATTTTATGTTTACTAGAAGGCAGGTCCATATCCTGTGCCTCAGTACTGCCTGAAATTGTCCCCTTCCAAGAATTGAATTGAGACTGGAAATCTATCCTCTGTGCTATTTTTTTCCATTTTTGATCCTCTGTAGGTACTTTAACACATATGCTCAAAGTTTTTGCCTTTTTTTTTTTTTAAAGATTTTATTTATTTGAGAGAGAAACAGCATGACAGTGGAGAGGGTCAGGGGAAGAAGCAGGCTCCCTGATGAGCAGGGAGCCCAATGTGGGACTTGATCCCAGGACTCTGGGATCATGACCTGAGCCGAAGGCAGTCGCCTAACCAACTGAGCCACCCAGGCGCCCCAAGTTTTTGCCTTTGTGTACAAAAGATTTGAGTAAAATGATCATGTGTCAAGGCCTGTTTATATAAGTAGAGGTTTAAATAATTAAGAAATGGATGGTACTATATGCTTTTTTTTTCCTCCTTAAGACTATGTTATGTATAGCATTTCATGTCAACTTTCAGCATACTAAAATTTGTGATGACTGAGTAGCATTTTGTAGAACACATTAGTCTTCAGATATGTAGTCCAGGATTAGGAAAAAATCATTATGCTAAGGCAACATAACATTTCATTGGTAATACAGGAATACCACACTGTTGCCTAGATTGAAGCAAAGAGGGCAGTTTAGGGTAATAACACTTTTATTAAGTCTAAAGTTAGTATTTTGTTACTCTGGATCATTGAACCTTTTTATCCTAAACATATTGTTGCCTATGATTGCATTTTGGTATTTGAAATTTTCACCCTTAGAAGAAATTGTGAAATGTAGGTTTGAATATAAACACCCTTTTTTTAAAATACTGAGTTTTGTAAGCATATCAACAATCAAAACTATTTAGGCAAAAAAGTTGGTACGTTAGTGTAACATCTTGTAGTCGTTACAGGAGAAATTCTACAACATAATTTTAATAACAAGTTGGTAGATCTTGTGACTTTCCTTTAACATTGAAGTATAAATTATTATTATCACCAAATTATCTTCCCCATTTTGTATCTGTATTACTAATTTTCAGTCTGTAATCTGTACTTTATATAATTTTTCCTTCTAAATTTATCAGCTTAAGTAAAAAGTTTTAGTGTTTTGGGATCGCTTTGTGGATTTGGTCATTTCTTATAAACTTTTTATATGTTTGAATTTTTTTTAAGGAGAAAAATGGAATTTTTCTTATAATCTGATAAACTTTTAAAGAAATGTTTTGGCTTTATAAAATGTAATCATTCCCTGATAACTCAGTGTTATATTATAAATTGTGGCAAAAAGCATTCCTTTTACAATAGGAGTAGAGGGAAGATGAGTCTCATTTCTACATTTGTATTTTCGGTTATTCTATTACATGAACCACAGCATTATCCACTCATTTCAACCAATATCCACTTAACACCTGGTTTCTATTCTTTATTGTCAAGCACATTACATTTTATAAAATGAAAACATGTTTATTGTGGCAAATTTGGAAAGTAAGTTTAAACAATCTAGATGTTCAACACCGTTGACTGCAAGAGATAATTTAATAAGATTTTCAGAAAATAACTATTGCACACTATAACACTTGTCATAGTGTCTTCTTAATGTAAGATATATCTCTTTCTAGCTCTTTGTTTCTTTGTATTTTATTTTTTTATTTTTTACTTTTTTACTATTTATTTGAGAGAGAGAGAGCACAA
>NW_027863661.1:0-254 GCF_054177405.1 Leptonychotes weddellii
ACAGAACTAGAACAAATAATACTAAAATTTGTATGGAATCACAAAGACTCCAAAGAGCCAAGGCAATCTTGAGAAAGAACAAAGCTGGAGGTATCTTTGGGGTAAATACCCAAGGGTACATGCACCCCAATGTTTATAGCAGCAATGTCCACAATAGCCAAACTGTGGAAAGAGCCAAGATGTCCATCGACAGATGAATGGATAAAGAAGATGTGGTATATATATACAATGGAATATTATGCAGCCATCAAAAG
>NW_027863662.1:0-254 GCF_054177405.1 Leptonychotes weddellii
CAGGCAGAAGGAGAAGGAGAAGCAGACTCCCCACTGAGCAGAGAGAGCCGGACGTGGGGCTCGATCCCAGGACCCTGGGATCATGACCTGAGCCAAAGGCAGACGCTTAACCCACTGAGCCATCCAGGTGTCCCTCCATGGCAAGATCTTTAGACTCACACTTATTCTGTGGGAGTTTCAGGGTAGCCCATCTATGGGCCACGTACTAGAAGTTCATATGGCTCCACATCCATTTCTCTCTGATTAACCTCTCC
>NW_027863663.1:0-254 GCF_054177405.1 Leptonychotes weddellii
CTCCCACACTCCTGCGCCTCTTCATCCGGCTGCTCGTGTGGATTCTTATAATAAGGCGTAACGGTAAGCATGGAATTCTCCTGAGATCTAGGAGTCATGCTAGCAAATGACTGAACGTCCAGGGTACCCCCAACTTTGTAGCCAACTTGAACAACAGCGCAGGGGACATGGGAACCTGAGAGTGGAGACTTGCTCGTGACCTGAGGGCAATCTTGCCGGATGAGTCCTTCCGCCTGTGCGTCGCATGCTCACTC
>NW_027863664.1:0-254 GCF_054177405.1 Leptonychotes weddellii
GAAGAATGCAAGCCCCACAGAGCGTGTAAAGTCTCAGAGTAGTGAAAATCTGGAAAGACAGAGAGAGTGAGAACAAGCAGGGAGAGAGGGAGAGCGAGAAAGAGAGGTCCCCTGAGTTTATGTATTGGCTTCTGTTCCAAAAAAATGTTTCAAGCCTAGTGTGGGCTAAACAAGCTACGTCTCCAGGCCAGCTTGCAAGCTCTTCCCTAAGTGAGCTTATCAACACAGAAGAGTTGTCAGCCTGGTTCCTTTAC
>NW_027863665.1:0-254 GCF_054177405.1 Leptonychotes weddellii
GGAGTGAAAACCGATTACCTTCGAAACAAAAGAGACCTGGGAGATGCTCCGTGCAAAGCTTCTCCTGGGGCCGTTGACTCTACCGCTATGTCCTGTCTGCTATCATAAAGTCACCAAGACAACAGAGATGGGTGCCCACAGTGTAGAGGATGATGCCATCCACACAGGAGTTTCTTTTCCTTTTCTCTTTTTTCCTGCTAATCACGGGAGGATGAAAGAACAAATGGAAACTGTACATATTCTGGATTCAATCA
>NW_027863666.1:0-254 GCF_054177405.1 Leptonychotes weddellii
CCGAGGCCTTCCGCTCCCAAGGTGTCTAGGCCCTCACAAGTCACCAGGCCCTGCACTCCGTCCCATCTGAGCACACACCCCCACCACTGTCCTCCCACACCCTCCCAGTCCCAGGGAGGCCAGACCCCCACGACAGTGAGGCCACAAAGCAGGGGCAGGGAGACAGGTGGTGGCTCCGCGAGGGGCCTGGCCTGGGCACAGTGGGACCCCCATTCTGCAGCAGGGCCTAAGTGACCAGAACTGCCACGTTCGCA
>NW_027863667.1:0-254 GCF_054177405.1 Leptonychotes weddellii
TATTAGAAATCACCACTGGAGCTCTGCACCTGATAATCAAAGTGCACAGTCTCCGGAAAAGCCTGCTATTTCAGATGCCGAGGAAGAACAACATAGCACAACTCATTCTATGAACTGTAGCAGATCAGCTGCTGGTCACAAGATCCCGGGGGATTCTTTAGACCTGTCATCAGGTATAGCACCTGATGACTCACCGTCAGATAATTCTTCCCTTGAGGCTCTGGCGATTCCTTCTACAACAGCGTTCTCCAGGA
>NW_027863668.1:0-254 GCF_054177405.1 Leptonychotes weddellii
AACCCAGTCATCATGTTCCATGTTGTGAGGGAGCCAAACAGCCACATGCAAAAGATATTCATAGGTATTTTGGTCACAGTGCCAGCTATGGTCTCAACTGAGAGCTAATACTCACTGACAGACATTGAGTGAAAGAGCCGTCATTAAACTGTAGCCCTCACTTGAGGCCAGTAGAGTGGGGAGAAATTGACCCTTCCAAGCCCTGCCCAAATGATAAACTTATAAGCATAATAGAAGTCACTAAGTTTTGTGAT
>NW_027863669.1:0-254 GCF_054177405.1 Leptonychotes weddellii
CAGTTGAAATGAGACTTGTTAGTCATTTAAAGATTAATTTAATGACACATACTTTGGCTCTTTAAAGAGGCCTAAAGAATATTTTTTTTTTTAAAGATTTTATTTATTTATTTGAGACAGAGAGAATGAGAGAGACAGAGAGCACATGAGAGGGGGGAGGGTCAGAGGGAGAAGCAGGCTCCCCGCCGAGCAGGGAGCCCGACGCGGGACTCGATCCCGGGACTCCAGGATCATGACCTGAGCCGAAGGCAGTC
>NW_027863670.1:0-254 GCF_054177405.1 Leptonychotes weddellii
ACACGATAAAAGGCTCAGTAGCTGTTGTAAAGAGTTTTTTTTTTTTTTTTAAATCTTTTTTTATTTATTTTTTTATTCTTATGTTAATCCCCATACATTACATCATTAGTTCTAGATGAAGTGTTCCATGATTCATTGTTTGTGCATAACACCCAGTGCTCCATGCAGAATGTGCCCTCCTCAATACCCACCACCAGGCTAACCCATCCTCCCACCCCCCTCCCCTCTAGAACCCTCAGTTTGTTTTTCAGAGT
>NW_027863671.1:0-1872 GCF_054177405.1 Leptonychotes weddellii
AGGGGTCCTCTAAGCAAAGAGAGAGCCTAAAAGTAACAGAGACCAGAAAGGAACACAGACAATATACAGTAACAGTCACCTTACAGGCAATACAATGGCACTAAATTCATATCTTTCAATAGTTACCCTGAATGTAAATGGGCTAAATGCCCCAATCAAAAGACACAGGGTATCAGATTAGATAAAAAAACAAGACCCATCGATATGCTGTCTGCAAGAGACTCATTTTAGACCCAAAGACAGAGCCAGATTGAAAGTGAGGGAGTGGAAAACTATTTACCATGCTAATGGACACCAAAAGAAAGCTGGGGTGGCAATCCTTATATCAGACAAATTAGACTTTAAACCAAAAACTATAATAAGAGATGAGGAAGGACACTATATCATACTTAAAGGGTCTATGCAATAAGAAGATCTAACAATTGTAAAAATCTGGCCCCTAACATGGGAGCAGCCAATTATATAAGCCAATTAATAACAAAATCAAAGAAACACATCAACAACAATACAATAATAGTGGGGGACTTTAACACCCCCTAACTGAAATGGACAGATCATCTAAGCAAAAGATCAACAAGGAAGTAAAGACTTTAAATGACACACTGGACCAAATGGGCTTCACAGATATATTCAGAAGTTTCCATCCCAAAACAACAGAATACATATTCTTCTCTAGTGCCCATGGAACATTCTCCAGAATGGATCACATCCTAGGCCACAAATCAGGTCTCAACCAGTATCAAAAGATTGGGATCGGGGCGCCTGGGTGGCTCAGTCGTTAAGCGTCTGCCTTCGGCTCAGGTCGTGATCCCAGGGTCCTGGGATCGAGCCCCGCATCAGGCTCCCTGCTTTGCAGAAAGCCTGCTTCTCCCTCTCCCACTCCCCCTGCTTGTGTTCCCTCTCTTGCTGTGTCTCTCTCTGTCAAATAAATAAATAAATAAAATCTTTTATAAAAAAAAAAATTGGGATCATTCCCTGCATATTTTCAGACCACAATACTTTGAAAATAGAACTCACTCACAAGAGGAAAGTCCGAAAGAACTCAAATACATGGAAGCTAAAGACCATCCTACTAAAGAATGAATGGGTCAAACAGGAAATCATAGAAGAATTAAAAAAACTCATGGAGACAAATGAAAATGAAAATTTAACTGTTCAAAATCTTAGGGATGCAGGAAAGGCAGTCCTAAGAGGAAAGTATATAGCAATACAAGCCTTTCTCAAGAAACAAGAAAGGTCTCAAATACACAACCAAACCCAAACCTAAAGGAGCTGGAGAAAGAACAGCAAGTAAAGCCTAAACCCAGCAGGAGAAGAGAAATAATAATCAGAAGAGAAATCAATGAAATAGAAACCAAAAGAACAGTAGGACCGACCAACAAGACTAGGAGCTGGTTCTTTGAAAGAATTAATAAGATTGATAAGAGCCCTGGCAGACTTATCAAAAAGAAAAGAGAAAGGACCCAAATAAATAAAATCATGAATGAAAGAGGAGAGATCACAACCAACACCAAAGAAATACAAATAATTATAAGAACATGTTATGAGCAACTATATGCCAGCAAAGTAGATAATCTGGAAGAATGGATGCATTCCTAGAGATGTATCAACTACCAAAACTGAACCAAGAAGAAATAGAAAACCTGAACAGACCTATAACCACTAAGGAAATTGAAGCAGTCATCAAAAATCTCCCAACAAACAAAAGCCCAGGGCCAGATGGCTTCCAAGGGGAATTCTACCAAGCATTCAAAGAAGAATTAATACCTATTCTTCTGAAACTGTCCCAAAAAATAGAAATGGAAGGAAAACTTCCAAACTCATTTTATGAGGCCACCATTACCTTGATCCCCAAACCAGACAAAGACCCAA
>NW_027863672.1:0-254 GCF_054177405.1 Leptonychotes weddellii
AGAGAAGGAAGCTGAGGTTAAGTGCTTCCCCCAAATCACACATCGAGTCAGTCGGGGCGGCGGCGGGGGAAGACCCCAGAGTTCAAGCTCTGACTCTGCTCTGCTCCAGCTGTGGAGTCCGGCTCCTGAACTCACCACGGGGGTGCTGCTCTTCCTCGGGCGGGAGGGGGCTGCCTGGCACCTCCCCAAACAGGTGTCTTCCACCAGGGACATAACAAGGCCCCTCCTCCCCTCCCCTGCACCACCCACAGCCA
>NW_027863673.1:0-254 GCF_054177405.1 Leptonychotes weddellii
AGACCCCAGAAATGGACCCTCAACTCTATGGTCAACTAATCTTTGACAAATCAGGAAAGAATATCCAATGGAAAAAAGACCGTTTCTTCAATAAATGGCGCTGGGAAAATTGGACAGCCACATGCAGAAGAATGAAACTGAACCATTCTCTTACACCGTACACAAAGATAAACTCAAAATGGATGAAATACCTCAATGTAAGACAGGAATCCATCAAAATCCTAGAGGAGAACATAGGCAGTAACCCTTTTGAC
>NW_027863674.1:0-254 GCF_054177405.1 Leptonychotes weddellii
CAATTCGTTCAAATACTGTACTACACCTACATTTCTTTTTATTTTTTAAAGATTTTATTTATTTATTTGACAGAGAGAGAACGCACACAAGCAGGGGGAGCTGCAGGCAGAGGGAGAAGCAGGCTCCCCGCCAAGCAGAGAGCCGGATGTGGGGCTCGATCCCAGGACCCCGGGATCATGACCTGAGCCGAAGGCAGCCACTTCACTGACTGAGCCACCCAGGCGCCCTGTTCACATTTTATTTTTAAAAGTAG
>NW_027863675.1:0-254 GCF_054177405.1 Leptonychotes weddellii
GACATCACGATGGCCTTGTAAATAAATGTGGAGATTAGATTAACTTACAACTCATTTTTTTTTTAAGATTTTATTTATTTGAGAGACAGCGCGCGCATGTGTGTGAGTGTGCAGGGCAGTGGAGGGGCAGAGGGAGAGGGAAAAGCAGACTCCCTGCTGAGCACAGAGCCCGATGTGGGGCTTGATCCCACGACCCTAACGTCATGACCTGAGCCGAAACCGAGAGTTGGACGCTCAGCCACCCAGGCACCCCA
>NW_027863676.1:0-254 GCF_054177405.1 Leptonychotes weddellii
CCTACTTGTGCTCTCTATCTCTCTGTCAAATGAATAGGTAAAATCTTAAAAAAATTAAAAAATAATAAATAAATAAATAAAATAGAAATCTATGTTATTGGCAAAAAATGTATTGAGATGCAATTTGTGACGATAATACAAGGGAAGGAACTGAGCTGTAGAGAGAAGAGTTTAATTCAACTACTGAAATTAAGTTGGTATCAATGCAAATTAGATTGTGATAAATTAGGATACTAAATGTGATCCCCATGGTA
>NW_027863677.1:0-254 GCF_054177405.1 Leptonychotes weddellii
AGACCCCAGAAATGGACCCTCAACTCTATGGTCAACTAATCTTTGACAAATCAGGAAAGAATATCCAATGGAAAAAAGACCGTTTCTTCAATAAATGGCGCTGGGAAAATTGGACAGCCACATGCAGAAGAATGAAACTGAACCATTCTCTTACACCGTACACAAAGATAAACTCAAAATGGATGAAATACCTCAATGTGAGACAGGAATCCATCAAAATCCTAGAGGAGAACATAGGCAGTAACCCTTTTGAC
>NW_027863678.1:0-254 GCF_054177405.1 Leptonychotes weddellii
CATTCTCTCTGTCTCAAATAAATAAATAAAATCTTTAAAAAAAAAAAAAAAGAATGCATATAAGGGAAAGCAAGTAAGAACCACCCCCTCATTCAGTAAGTACTGGGTGAGCAATTACTCTCTGGGACACACTGTGCCAGACATTAAAATATAGTGATGAGGAGAACAGAGCACAGGCTGAACTGTCATGGAGCCTAGATCCTCATGAAGCAGGCAAACATTCATCCAAGAATCACACAAGGTTAAATCAATTC
>NW_027863679.1:0-254 GCF_054177405.1 Leptonychotes weddellii
GACATCACGATGGCCTTGTAAATAAATGTGGAGATTAGATTAACTTACAACTCATTTTTTTTTTAAGATTTTATTTATTTGAGAGACAGCGCGCGCATGTGTGTGAGTGTGCAGGGCAGTGGAGGGGCAGAGGGAGAGGGAAAAGCAGACTCCCTGCTGAGCACAGAGCCCGATGTGGGGCTTGATCCCACGACCCTAATGTCATGACCTGAGCCGAAACCGAGAGTTGGACGCTCAGCCACCCAGGCACCCCA
>NW_027863680.1:0-1872 GCF_054177405.1 Leptonychotes weddellii
GTGTGTTTTGATCTGCTTGCTTTTTTTTTTTTAAAGATTTTATTTATTTATTTGACAGAGAGATAGACAGAAGAGCACAAGCAGAGGGAGTGGCAGAGGGAGAGGGAGAAGCAGGCTCTGCACTGAGCAGGGAACCCGATGCGGGACTCGATCCCAGGACCCCGAGATCATGACCTGAGCCGAAGGCAGACGCTTAACCGTCTGAGCCACCCAGGCGCCCTTGATCTGCTTGTTAAAAGAGACCTGATGTTGGGACGTCTGGGTGGCTCAGTTGGTTAAGCGTCTGCCTTTGGCTCAGGTCATGATCCAGGGTCCTGGGATCGAGTCCCTCATCGGGCTCCTTGCTGAGCAAGGAGCCTGCTTCTCCCTCTGCCTGCCTCTGTCTCTCTTTCTGATAAATAAAATCTAAAAAAAAAAAAATGTTAAGAGACCTGATGTTATTTCTATTAGAACTGAAGCTTTACAGAACTCTATGGTCAACAGGTATGGTGCATGCAGGGGTTTGTGCTGGTCTTCTGGGGGAGGGACCAACTGCATTGGTTCTTAGGCACACTTGCCCAAGAAAAGCAGTACCATTGGAATGCAGGGGGTAGGACTTGGTGTAAGCAGTTTAAGCAGCCGTAGTTGGCCCTTTGCTATTTACTAAGGTTAGTTTATGCTGAGTAGCAGGGTAGGGAATTAGCACTAGCCAACTCCTTTGTCCCTAGAGAGGGGATTTAGTGCCTTCTGCTGTCGGGGAGACCCTCTTGGGTCTCCTTGTGTCTTCTAAGCACTTTTCAGATTGTTGTTTTCATACTGTCTGTGTCTAAGTTGCTTGCCTGCTTGGAGAAGCACAGTGCACTTTGGGCTCTATTGCAGCCTGGATGGCCAAGCTTTAAAACTCCAAACTTTAGGGACCTGGTGTGGTGGGAACTTGCATTGGTCTTCTCAGGGAGGGTCTAGAAGTGCTGGGGTTGATGCAGGTTTAACCCAAAAGGGCAGTCGCACCAGAGGGCAAGAGCATGAGATTTGGAGCAAAGCACACTAAACAGCCAGTGTCTGGGCTACACACCCTCAGCAAGTGTCCTTGTGCTATGTTGAGGGGCAGGAGAGGGAAATGGTGCCAGCCAGCTCTTTTGTACTCAGAGAGGCACTCTCGGAGAGCATGCTCTCAGATGTGCTCCAAGAAGAGGGAACAGCCTCTCCCAGTGCATCTTAGGCAATCTTCAGATCGCACCATATGTCTTAGTGTTATCTGTCTGCATTTTCTACAGGAGTAGGTCAGTACCCTTAGGGTTCTATCCCAGACACACTATGGACCTCCAAAATTCCAGTTTTGGGGCCCTGCTGGTTGCAAAAACTCATGAAAATCACCCTTTCTCATTTTCCCAGCCAGTGGTTTTGGGGAAGTGTCTTCCTTATGTGATCCCATGTGCTCCTCTCACTTTTGTCTCTCTCAAAAACTAGGGCTCCCTCCCCTCAGCAGCACCTGTGATAATTTCTTCCCCAAACCACATCTCTGCACCTCCTACCTTCCACGATGTGGCCTCTTTTCTCCCTCTAGTTGTACAGTTTGTTCTGTCAGTCATCAGATCAATTTCTTGGGTATTCAGAATGATTTCATATCTATCTAGCTGTGTTCGAAGGATGAGGCAATCCTAGGGTCCTCCCAATACTCCACCATTTCAGCTCCTTCCCCTTTTACTACCAACATTTTAAAGTTACATCTAAAATTAGGAGATTGTTGGGCACCTGGGTGGCTCAGTTGGTTAAGCGACTGCCTTCAGCCCAGGTCATGATCCTGGAGTCCCAGGATCAAGTCCTGCATTGGGCTCCCTGCTTGGTGGGGAGTCTGCTTCTCCCTCTGACCCTCCTGCCTCTCATGCTCTCTGT
>NW_027863681.1:0-254 GCF_054177405.1 Leptonychotes weddellii
AAACGAACAGTTCTGTTTAAGTTCTGTCCTACATGTGGGGGTAAAAATATCTCTGTTATAAGCATGACAATTTAAGTTACTAAAACAAGAGCAGGGTCATACACCAACAAAGAAAAACTTATAAAAAAGATTCTCCTAGTCTAGTTCATGGGTATTTCCAGGGGCTCCTGAAACAACGATCTTCAGTTTCCACCTTTCCAGTAAATAAGGTAGAAGTCTCCTAATTTTGGCCCTTTCCCCAAATTTCTCTCAAA
>NW_027863682.1:0-254 GCF_054177405.1 Leptonychotes weddellii
GACTAATCTAGACAGGAAGAACCCATGATGCAGCTTTTCATCTGACAGACAGCTAAGCCCCTGCTGGGGGCCAGGCACTGTCCTAGGCTCTGAGGAAGGGTGATGAGCAAAGGCGAAGCAGCCTTGGCCTCTGTGGAGCTTAGATTCTGGCAGGAACACAGCACAGAGGCCATACCCACCAGGGGCTCTTTTTGACAACGGCCCCTGCCTTCAGCAGAGGGATGGGGAGGCACGGGGGAGGGGGGCTGGTTTCA
>NW_027863683.1:0-254 GCF_054177405.1 Leptonychotes weddellii
CCTGCTGTCGGCAGTGTGGAGCACCTCCGCCCCACTCACACACCTGTGGGCTGCATGTGGCGCTGGGAGGCCGGCTGTGAGCCGGGCAGTGGGCACGTGGTAAGTATCTGCTGAGTCGGTGGTAGAAGCGGAGCCTGGGGACGCCTGTCACGGTGCATCATGGACCCTAACGGCTGCGGAGGGAGGGCCTTTTCCAGGGTCTCTGAGCATCTTCGTTTGCTTGTCTTCTCTTTCTCACTGTGCCCCTCCCCTTC
>NW_027863684.1:0-254 GCF_054177405.1 Leptonychotes weddellii
GCTCGATCCCAGGACCCTGAGATCATGACCTGACCCGAAGGCAGACGCTTGACCAACTGAGCCACCCAGGTGCCCCTGTCCACGTCTTTTAAAATCAGGTCTCTGTCACTGGCAGTTGAGAGCTGGATCCCTGATCCATTCTCGTAGCTGGAAAGATCAGAGGGTACCCAGGACGCTCCCAGTGGCTTGCTCTCTTAGAAGTCTCCTGCCTTTTCTCTCCCCACTCCCTGCTTTCTTGTGTCTCTACCTTCTCC
>NW_027863685.1:0-254 GCF_054177405.1 Leptonychotes weddellii
CTCATGAAAGAAATTGAGGAAGACACAAAGAAATGGAAAAACGTTCCATGCTCTTGGATGGGAAGAACAAATATTTGAAGATGTCAATGCTACCTAAAGCAATCTACACATTCAATGCAATCCCCATCAAAATACCATCCACTTTTTTCAAAGAAATGGAACAAATTATCCTAAAATTTGTATGGAACCAGAAAATACCCCACATAGCAGAGGAATGTTGAAAAAGAAAAGCAAAGCTGGCGTCATCACAATTC
>NW_027863686.1:0-254 GCF_054177405.1 Leptonychotes weddellii
ACATCAAAAACTAACGATGTATTGTATGGTGACTAACATAACATAATAAAATTTTAAAAAAAGTGTGAAACTTGTACACTGAACTTGTACATTGAAACCCTGAACACTACAAAACATTGCTGAAAGAAGCTAAAGAAGATCTAAAAACCATGAAGAGCTAAATCCATCTTCATGGTTTGGAAGACTTGGTATTATTAAGATTAAAATTCTTTTCAAACTGATCTATAAACTTAATATAATCCAACTGTCAAAAT
>NW_027863687.1:0-254 GCF_054177405.1 Leptonychotes weddellii
ATCTGTCTGTATCTCAGGACAATAGTGCCAACACCTTGAAATGTCAGGAGTATTTGGCGAGATCCAGGGGCACAGGTCACGTGGTCTCAGTCTGAATGTGGCTCGCTACCTCCCAAACTTGTGAGAGCCCTGTTCCATTCTGTGAATTCCAGGGGCCAATCTCCTGGGATCTAATTCCAAATCTAGGCAGAACTCGTCAAAGTCTCTTGAAATTTTGGGCCCAGGTTGGGCGATCTGGGTGCCAATCCGGGGTG
>NW_027863688.1:0-254 GCF_054177405.1 Leptonychotes weddellii
AAGAATCCACAAGGAAAGGAATTCCACAAACTTTTCTTGTCATTTTGTACCAGTATTTTTTTTTTTTCTTTAGATCTATCCTTATGAATACCTATTCCTTCTTCAGCTCTGCTCCTGGAAAGGGAGCGAAGGTAGTTAGCATTTTCCTACAGCGTACGTGCTCTTGGTCGGAATGGCATGGCTACCCTCAGTTAATTTTCACTTAGATCTTAACCTTCTCAGCTTACTTCACTTGGACCCTGGCTAGTAAGCAG
>NW_027863689.1:0-254 GCF_054177405.1 Leptonychotes weddellii
CTCTCTCTCTCTCATTCTCTCTCTCAAATAAATAAATAAAATCTTTAAAAAAAAAATATAAGAGATTGAATATGCAAACTGAACAATGATCAAACTATATATAAAAATAGAACTCTAACCCACAACCTAAAAAGCAACCAGCCTGGAAATCAAACCACCCTCTGCAGCAAAATGTCCAGGAAGTCAAACCACAACCCTGAGGTAATGGGCCCAAAATGGCCAGAACTTGATCAATAACTGACAGCTTCCCAAAG
>NW_027863690.1:0-254 GCF_054177405.1 Leptonychotes weddellii
AACCTCTTTTTAGAGTGATATATAACAGCATGTACATGCTGCCCTTCAAATGCTAGTAGCAAGCAGAATTCGCAGTGGGGCTGACTCATGCCCGGGGCCATACCGTAACTCTCTGGGAGCTGACCATCCATTCTGATCACTTCAGAGAGCAGGAGAGCCCAGGATTGAGACAAGACCCACTCACGGACAGTAAAGACACAGTTCTTAATAACTTTGTGCTAAGTTTACCTGCCTGGATCCCTGTGTTTTCTTTC
>NW_027863691.1:0-1872 GCF_054177405.1 Leptonychotes weddellii
ACTCCCCCTGCTTGTGTTCCCTCTCTTGCTGTGTCTTTCTCTGTCAAATAAATAAAATCCTTAAAAAATAATAATAAATAAATTAAAATTAAAATTAAGAATATAACATTTATAATAGCAACAAAAGCCTGAATTGGGGTGTCTTGATAGGTGTGTTCTAAATCACTAATGTGGTGGTGATTGATGTAGGAAATGTTGGGGTCCAGGAGCAAACAGTCAAGAATTCTTCACACATCTTCAGTGCAGAAAGGCAGTTTTTTTTTTTTTAAAGATTTTATTTATTTGACAGAGAGACACAGCAAGAGAGGGAACACAAGCAGGGGGAGTGGGAGAGGGAGAAGCAGGCTCCCCGCTGAGCAGGGAGCCCGATGTGGGGCTCCATCCCAGGACCCTGGGATCATGACCTGAGCCGAAGTCAGATGCTTAATACTGAGCCACCCAGGCACCCCTTTATTAAAGCACGGGGACAGGACCTGTAGGCAGAAAGAGTTGCACTGGGGTTGTGAGGGGTGATTGATTATATGCTTTCAAGTTGGGACAGGTTAGGGATAGAACAAGCCTCCAAGGTATTTTGGAAACAAGGTTTCCAGGACCCTGAGGGGGCTAGCTATTGTTAGGAAAAGGCTATTTAATACTATTTAGTACACCCGCAGTCTTGAGACTCTTCAGATGCATATCAGGGGGCCACATGCTTGGAGGATGCTTACTAACCTGTATCTTGGGGGGTAGAGATAAAGAGAGTTTCCAAAGGAATCTCTATATGTTTAAAGTAGACTCACAGGATCCTGGGGAGTTTGGCTAAGACTACCTTTGGCCCTTAGCAAAGTGTCAACATCCAGGCAGCTGAGCTCCTAGAGGAAGGTCCCTCTGCCTGTTTCAAGGACCTGTCAATGGGGTGTAAGTAGTAAGGAAATTAATTTTTTCTTTTGCCTTTGTTTCCCACATCAGTGATTACATGATTATATACGTTTGTTCAAACTCATGGAAGTGAACACTTACAATCCGTGAAGTTTATTGTTATGTAAATTATGCCTCAATAAAGAGAAAGAGAGAGCACCTCCCATGCGCCCTGTTCTATGCCCTGAGCATATAGTACAGAACAAAAGAAAGGTTTTCCATTGGAACTAACTTCTATAGACATGGTGATGGTGGCGTAGATGACAATGAATGGATAAATGAGCGGATATGTCAAGTAGTGAGAAGTACTAAGAGAATAACAAGACAGGAAGCAGGAAAGAAGGGGTATGGATTTTACATAGAATGGTCAGGAATGGCTTGGCACTGATAAAATGCTGCATGCACATTCCATGTCAGTATCAGGAGAAAGAGCACGCCAGCAGAAGGGAGAGCAGGAACATGCTGGGCAGGGTAGACTAAGGGCAAAGAAGTTGGTGTAGCCAGGAGAGGGAGCAAGGAGGGCAGTGGCAGGAGATTGAGGTGCATGGATCACATAGGGGCTAGAAGGCCTTGGAAGAAAGGAACTTTGGATGAGGAGTGATGAGGGAGCAGAAGGCAAGCTGAGGACAAAGCACAAGCTGACAACACACAACCACTCCCAGGTGGAATATGTGTGATATTCCTCAGGCACTCCTGGCTGCCCTAAAGCTCAGAGAAGGAAAAACAAATGGTTAACTTATAGAGATTAGAGTCCTGCAAGACAGGACTCTCCCTCAGTTTACAAATGTCTTAGTGATTCACAAGAAAGAAGCATTCTTGGGGTGCCTGGGTGGCTCAGTGGGCGAAGCATCTGCCTTTGGCTCAGGTCATGATCCCGAGGTCCTGGGATGAAGCCCCGGGTCAGGCACCTGCTCAGTGGAGAGCCTGCTTCTCCCTCTCCCTCTGCCACTCCCCTTGCTTGTGCTCTCTCTCTCT
>NW_027863692.1:0-254 GCF_054177405.1 Leptonychotes weddellii
TCTCTCTGTCTCAAATAAATAAATAAAATCTTTAAAAAAAAAAAAAATAAAAAAATAAAGGGTAAAACTATGCCACTTGATTTAATCTTCTCCTCTTTGATGTTAGAGTGAAATAAACACGACTTTTCTGTATTAACCAAAGAATTACTTCTGCAGGGCCCTGCCCAGAGGCCCACATCAACTCTTCATTCTGAACCTCATAAGCAATTTTGAAGCTAAATTCATAAAATAACAGAATGAAAGAACTTTCTAAA
>NW_027863693.1:0-254 GCF_054177405.1 Leptonychotes weddellii
GCAAGTGGAGACGTCGAGGTAGCCCCAGCCACTGTCTGACCGCCGGAGGCCCCACATGAGACCTGCCCAGCGCAGCCACTCCTCAATTCCTGACCCACACAGAACGTGAGAGAATACGTGCTTATTGTTGCTTTCTGTCACTGCATTTGGGGTGATGTGTGACGTAGCACAGATCATCAGGACACTCTGCTTTGCTTTTCAGGCCCCAAGGCCTCAGCAGAACTGCTCGGGTGCTGAATGGGAGACACCGCACA
>NW_027863694.1:0-254 GCF_054177405.1 Leptonychotes weddellii
TCACTGAAATATTTTAATATATGTCCAGTGCTTAGTACAGAGCCTGACACAGAGCTGTGTGCTACAGAAGCATAGGGTCTATTGTTATTTTACTATTCTTATTGAACAGTGAACTCACTTTGCTTTGGCTTTCAGGATGCTCATAGCTCAACACAGTGCAATAATAAATGATCAACAGATGAATGGATAAAGAAGATGTAGTATATATATATATATATATATATATATATATATATATATATATACACACACAA
>NW_027863695.1:0-254 GCF_054177405.1 Leptonychotes weddellii
TATTAGAAATCACCACTGGAGCTCTGCACCTGATAATCAAAGTGCACAGTCTCCGGAAAAGCCTGCTATTTCAGATGCCGAGGAAGAACAACATAGCACAACTCATTCTATGAACTGTAGCAGATCAGCTGCTGGTCACAAGATCCCGGGGGATTCTTTAGACCTGTCATCAGGTATAGCACCTGATGACTCACCGTCAAATAATTCTTCCCTTGAGGCTCTGGCGATTCCTTCTACAACAGCGTTCTCCAGGA
>NW_027863696.1:0-254 GCF_054177405.1 Leptonychotes weddellii
ACACGATAAAAGGCTCAGTAGCTGTTGTAAAGAGTTTTTTTTTTTTTTTTAAATCTTTTTTTATTTATTTTTTTATTCTTATGTTAATCCCCATACATTACATCATTAGTTCTAGATGAAGTGTTCCATGATTCATTGTTTGTGCATAACACCCAGTGCTCCATGCAGAATGTGCCCTCCTCAATACCCACCACCAGGCCAACCCATCCTCCCACCCCCCTCCCCTCTAGAACCCTCAGTTTGTTTTTCAGAGT
>NW_027863697.1:0-254 GCF_054177405.1 Leptonychotes weddellii
TATCTCTCAACCACATTCACCAGCCACCAACATTTTCCCCTATTGGCTTTATCTGTGTGTGCACGTGTTTTGTAGTTTTGTTAAATCATTTGCAAATAAATGGAAGACTTCAATGGCCCTCACCCCTAAATATTTCAGCCTACGTCTTCTAAGAACGAGGACAGACATATGCATAATGCTACTGTCACTCTCAAGAAATTTAACATTGACATGTATCTAATATACAGTCCGAATTAAGTATCTGATTGTTCCCA
>NW_027863698.1:0-254 GCF_054177405.1 Leptonychotes weddellii
AACCTCAAGAATAGGAAGTGAAGATACAAAGATGTGTGATGAAGGATAATTTGTATTTTCTGAGATTGTGAGGCTTTTCTTGTTAATAACCTCTAACGGTGAAAGGTTAAGCTATAATGTGCTTCATTGATTTCCTCTGTCCCTTGTGATGTTTTACTAGAACTGTTAATTTGTTCATTATTCTAGTATTTGTAGAAAGGTGTTTTGTATTTTAATGTGTCATGATAATAGTACCAGTTTGGCTGATTGGTTTA
>NW_027863699.1:0-254 GCF_054177405.1 Leptonychotes weddellii
AAACTTACATTTTGGTTTAATATATTTTTTAAGATTTTATTTATTTTTTTGAGAGAGAGAGCACAGAAGCAGGGGGAGTGGCAGAGGGAGAGGGAGAAGCAGGCTCCCTGCTCAGGAGCCCAACATGGGGCTCAGTCCCAGGACCCTGGGACCATGACCTGAGCCAAAGGCAGATGCTTAACCAACTGAGCCACCCAGGCGCCCCAGTTCAATATTTTTTAATGATATGTATAAACACAGATTATTAGAAGCCT
>NW_027863700.1:0-254 GCF_054177405.1 Leptonychotes weddellii
ACATATATATGTGAGTGTGTGTATGTGTGCATATATATGCGTGTGTTTATGTGTGTACATATATATGTGTGTGTGTACATATATATGAGTGTGTGTATGTGTGTACATACATATATATGTGAGCGTGTCTATGTGTGTACATATATGTGTGTGTACATACATATATGTGAGTGTGTATGTGTGTACATACATATGTATGCACATACATATATGTGTGTGTATACATATATATGTGAGTGTGTGTATGTGTGCAC
>NW_027863701.1:0-1871 GCF_054177405.1 Leptonychotes weddellii
GGCTAGTGAAACAAAAGCAAAAATGAACTTTTGGGATTTCATCAATATAAAAAGCTTCTGCACAGCAAAGGAAACAGTCAACAAAACAAAGAGGCAACCCACAGAATGGGAGAAGATATCTGCAAATGACACTACAGATAAGGGGCTGGTCTCCAAGATCTATAAAGAACTTCAAACTCAACACCCAAAAAACAAATAAGTCAAAAAATGGGCAGAAGACATGAACAGACACTTCTCCAAAGATATACAAATGACTAACAGACACATGAAAAAATGTTCATCATCATTAGCCTTTAGGGAAATTCAAAACAAAACCACATTGAGATACCACCTTACACCAGTTAGAAAGGCAAAAACTGACAAGGCAAGAAACAACAAATGTTGGAGAGGTTGTGGAGAAAGGGGAACCCTCTTACACTGTTGGTGGGAATGCAAGTTGGTACAGCCACTTTGGAAAACAATGTGGAGGTGCCTCAAAAAATTAAAAATAGGGCTACCCTATGACCCAGCAATTGCACTATTGGGTATTTACCCCAAAGATACTGGTGTTGTGAAAAGAAGGGCCCTATGCACCCCAATGTTCATAGCAGCAATGTCTGCAATAGCCAAACTGTGGAAAGAGCCAAGATGCTCTTCAACAGATGAATGGATAAAGAAGATGTGGTCCATATATACAATGGAATATTACTCAGCCATCAGAAAGGATGAATACCCAACTTTTACATCAACATGGATGGGACTGGAGGAGATTATGCTCAGTGAAGTAAGTCAAGCAGAGAAAGTCAATTATCATATGGTTTCACTTATTTGTGGAACATAAGGAATAGCATGGAGGACATTAGGAGAAGGAAGGGAAAATGAAGGGGGTGGAAATTGGAGGGAGAGATGAACCATGAGAGACTATGGACTCTGAGAAACAAACTGAGAGTTTTAGAGAAGAGGGGGGTGTGGGGATGGGTTAGCCCGGTGATGGGTATTAAGGAGGGTACGTACCACATGGAGCACTGAGTGTTATACAAAAACAAGGAATCGTGGACCACTACATCAAAAACTAATGACGTATTGCATGGTGACTAACATATCATAATAAAATAGAATTAAAAAAAAAAGAAAGAATAACAAAGCTAGAGGTATTACAATCCCAGACTTCAATATATACTACAAAGTGGTAGTAATCAAAACAGTATGGCACTTGTTAGGTAGGAAGCTAGGCAAGAGCAATAGAAGATGGACTACAGATGTTCTGACCGAGAGCCCCAACAGAGGAGTGCCTGGGGAACACCCCATTCTACCCATCTAGCAGTTGATTTGCAGTTACAACATCCCAGCAGAAGCGGAGTTAAATTTGTTGTGCTTATTGCACTTGGGCAGGAAGCAGCCTCATGTCCTTATTTGACCTATGTCTCTAGAATAGAAATAAATGTGGTTTCCTACCCTGTGCAGGCATTTTGAATACATCTTGGGAAAGGAAAGGCACAGTTGGCTAATTATTATATAATCCACTCCTGTCACTCAGTTGTTGCGACCCTAAGACCCATCCAAAAGAAAAAAATTGATATAAACTCACACCCCAGAGTTTCTAGGGCCTTTGTCGCTCTTGATTGGCCTGCTCCTCCCTTGAAGTGTACTTTAATAAAACTTTGCTCCACTTTACTTTCGTTTCATTTACTTTCATTTCTTTGCTGTGGCAGTCAAAAGAACCGAGGCTTCTATGTGGTATATATATACAATGGAATATTATGCAGGCATCAAAAGGAATGAAATCTTGCCATTTGCAATGATGTGGATGGAACTGGAGGGTATTATGTTGAGCGAAATAAGTCAATCAGAGAAAGACATGTATCATATGATCTCAGTGATATGAGGAATTC
>NW_027863702.1:0-254 GCF_054177405.1 Leptonychotes weddellii
ATAACTGATGGTATGCAAACTCAGGGGATGGCCTGGCTCCAGGTTTTATTACCTCTTGAAAATAATTCAATTGAATAACTGCTGAATTTTTTTTTTAAGATTTTATTTATTTATTTGAGAGAGAGAGAATGAGAGACAGAGAGCATGAGAGGGAGGAGGGTCAGAGGGAGAAGCAGACTCCCTGCCGAGCAGGGAGCCCAATGCGGGACTCGATCCCGGGACTCCAGGATCATGACCTGAGCCGAAGGCAGTCG
>NW_027863703.1:0-254 GCF_054177405.1 Leptonychotes weddellii
AGAATTTCTTAAGTATAGGAGAGTCTTTGTGATTGCTGGTGGGCCCTGAGACCACACCTGAATTTATATAATGAGGTGACACATGGTGAGGCCAGAAATAGTTTTAGGGTGGGGGATTGACTGTGCTGGGAAGACCAATCGTGTGGTTAGAGGGTTGGGGTTTGGGGCCATGTGATATCAGCCCAAGTTCTGGGGAGGTGAAAGGGGGCCTGGAGACTGAGTTCAACCTCATGGCCATTGTCCAATGAATTATA
>NW_027863704.1:0-254 GCF_054177405.1 Leptonychotes weddellii
CAAAGAAAACCAGGGACTGGGATCAGAATAAGGGAGAAGGGAGGCAGGAAAGCCACCATAGCAACCCATCTCCTTCCTCACCTGTCAGGCTGGTCACCCCCACATCCACCTGCCTCCTCATGGAGGGCTGTTTCAACTTATCATTAGCACCTTTGATGTTTTTGAATATATTTGTGAGCATCTTTTCACTCAGTCACTCACTGGGTGTCTATTACAAACCCATTCCATTTCATACTCAGTTCTTAGTGCTAGAA
>NW_027863705.1:0-254 GCF_054177405.1 Leptonychotes weddellii
AAAATACTAGTACTAACTAGTAAGCTTTATAAGGTCACTGGTCACTGGACACAATGTCAATATACAAAAATAGTTGCATTTCTATATTCTATCAGTGAACAATTAGAAAGCAAAATATAAAACAGTAAAATATGTAATACATCAAAGGTCATTACATACTTAGAAATAAATCTGAGAAACAAAAGAGGTAAGATTTACATGCCCCAAACTAGAAAACACTGGTGAAATAAACAAAAAAAGATTGAAATAAATTG
>NW_027863706.1:0-254 GCF_054177405.1 Leptonychotes weddellii
ATATACCAGAAAAAACAAGGTAAAAAGGGTGATATTTTGCCATTTGTGACAACACGGATGAAGCTAGAGGGTATTATGCTACTGAAATTAGATAAATATATAATTTCACTTATTTGTGGAATCTAAAAAAAAACAAATGAACAACCAGCAAAAAACAGAAACAGACCTATGATAGCACAAACTCAGGGTTTCCAGAGCAGTAGTGGGAGGGGAAGGCAAAATGGGTGAAGAGGACTGGGAGGTACAGGATTCCA
>NW_027863707.1:0-254 GCF_054177405.1 Leptonychotes weddellii
ATGGAACACTTCATCTAGAACTAATGATGTAATGTATGGGGATTAACATAAGAATAAAAAAAAACAAATGAATAAAGATGATTAGTAAGTAAAAAAAAAATCCTATTTTTCAAATTCTTAAAGAAGCTGTATTAAGTAAGATTTATAATAGTTACACTACTATGAATTAACATTTTACATAATTTATTTATATCAGTCACAGCTTTATGTAGTATAAAGAAACAAACTTTTTACTCTTCTTCATAACCTGCTTA
>NW_027863708.1:0-254 GCF_054177405.1 Leptonychotes weddellii
CCTCCATGCACCTCGGGAGCCGTCCAGGTTCTGCCCGAGTGGACCCGCTAAACAAAGGCCTCAGGTTGCCAGGTTCTGGGAGACAGCGGGGTGACCGCAGGGCGGAGGGTGGAGAGGCCGCAGGGTGTGGGTGAGCCCCGAAGTGTGTGACTTCGCCCTCCCTCGTGGAGGTGCGTGGTGATGGACCCGAGGGCCTGCCGGGGACTCCAGCCCGCTCTGCAGTGACCTCCTGGCAGCCCTATGGACATGGGGAG
>NW_027863709.1:0-254 GCF_054177405.1 Leptonychotes weddellii
AACTCGGGCATTGCTATTCTGTCTTCAGTCTCCCCTCTGGGAAAGGCGATACTCGAATCTCCTTGGGGATGTAGGTAGATGACCAGGCAAGGGTTAATTTGCCAGTTTGGCTTTTTAGGTGTTTTACTTTTCATCTATAGAGGCAGAAGAGACATAGAAAAAGAGCACAAGTTAACAGTTCTTTTTCTGAATTTGCTTATTGATTGTTTAAAATATTGGCAAATTGATAATCTTGCTTCTCTTCCCTTATAGGG
>NW_027863710.1:0-254 GCF_054177405.1 Leptonychotes weddellii
ACCAAAAAAGAACCCTGCCTTCCAGGAACCGGGAACGGAGCTATGTGCGTGTACTTCATCTCCCACAATTGTGGAGGGCAACATCTCTACCTCCCCTGCTGTTTGTGATCAGCGGATTTGTGATTAAGGAAATTACGCCTGTCCCTTCCTTAGCACAGACCATCAGAGACTCCAAGATGTGAGTCTTTTTTTTTTTTTTATTCTTATGTTAATCCCCATACATTACATCATTAGTTCTAGATGAAGTGTTCCAT
>NW_027863711.1:0-254 GCF_054177405.1 Leptonychotes weddellii
AACTTTAAAATATAAAAATTCGTTTGGAAACTTCCTCTATCTCTACCCCCCCAAGATACATGTTGGCAATCATCCCCCAAGCAGATGACCCATTATTATGCATCCGAAGGGTCTCATGACTCAGGTTTTATTAGACGGTAATAAATGACATTTTCCCAACAACAGCTGGCCCCCTCAAGGTCCTGGAAACCTTGCTTCCGAAGTTCCTTAGAGACTTACTATCCCTAAGTCTTTCCTACATCAGGAAGTACAGA
>NW_027863712.1:0-1871 GCF_054177405.1 Leptonychotes weddellii
AAAAAAAAAAAAAAACTTTTCAGAATGAAACATTGCAGTCTAAATACTCTAGGAAATAATGAACAGACAACACAAGACAATTCACTGAAAAAGAAATTCACGTGATCAATAATATATGGAAAAAAAGTTTACCAATAATAAATGCAAATTGGAAGAACAGGATCCCTGTTTTTGCATATCAACTTGGCAAAGATTAAAAATAATACTTTTCAGGTAGCACCTGGGTGGCGCAGTTGGGTAAGTGCTGACTCTTGGTTTCAGCTCAGGTCATGAGATCAAGCCCTGCTTGGAGCTCCGTGCTCAGCACAGAGTCTGCTTGGGTTTCTCTCTCCCTCTGCCCCTCGCCCCCGCTCCCTCCCTAAGATAAATAAAAAGAATACTTTTCAATTCAAAAATAAAGACAACACGGTTTAAAATGGGCCAGTATCTGAATCGATATTTCTCCAAGGAAGAGACACAAAGGGCCAATAAGCACGTGAAAAGATGTTAAACATCATTGACCATCAGGGAAATGCAAATCCAAACCATAATGAGATCTCACACACACTAGATTGTCTATTAAAAAAATAATAATAATAACTAGTATTGTCAAGGGTATGGATAAATTGGAACCCTCATAAACTGTTGGTGGGAATGTAAAATCATATAGCCACTTTGGAAAATAGTTGGACGGTTCGGCAGTTGGTTAGACCCAGGATTAACCATATGGCACAACAGTAGTTCCACTCCTCGAAATATACCCAAGAGAAAGGAAAACATAAAAACATCCACATAGGGCGCCTGGGTGGCTCAGCTGGTTAAGCGACTGCCTTCGGCTCAGGTCATGATCCTGGAGTCCCGGGATCGAGTCCCGCATCGGGCTCCCTGCTCGGCAGGGAGTCTGCTTCTCCCTCTGACCCTCCCCCCTCTCATGTGCTCTCTCTCTCAAATAAATAAATAAAATCTTTAAAAAAAAAAAATCCACATAAAAATGTGTACACAGATAAGCAGCCTTATTCATAATAGCCAAAAAGTGAAAACGCCCCCAAATGTCCATCAGCTGATGAATGGGTAAGTTAATGTCCTACATTCTTTTTTTTTTTTTTTAAGATTTTATTCATCCATTTGACAGCATGAGCGAGCACAAGCAGGGGGAGCAGCAGAGGGTGAGGGAGAAGCAGGCTCCCCGCCGAGCAGGGAGCCCGATATGGGACTCCATCCCAGGGTCCTGGGATCATGACCTGAGCCAAAGGCAGACACTTAACCAGCTGAGCCACCCAGGTACCCCAATGTGGTATGTACTTATAATGGGGTATTAGTCCGGGACAAAAAGGAGTATGGTATTGATACCTGCTCCAAGATGGATAAACCTTGAAAAATCATGCTAAGTGAAGGAGGCCCATCCCAAAAGACCATATTTTGTATAATTCCATTTGCATGAAATATCCAGAATAAGCAAATCTATACAGACAGAAAGTAGATCTGTGGTTGCCTAAGGCTAAGGGGGAGAGGACAAGGATTAGGGAGTGCCTTTCTCTCTTGGAGGGTAATTAGGCTGGTGAACTGGAGGTCTTGAAGTTTCTAGGGCTATACCTTTGCCCTGGATATAGACCTTAAAGAAAAAAGTAGAGGTTTATAAAGATTCATGCTTACAAATATGCATCAAGTAATTATATATAATAGCAGATACTTGGAAGCAATCTAAATGTCCAACTATAAGGAAATGGTAAATCTTTTTATTTTTTATTTTTTTTAAAGATTTTATTTATTTATTTGACAGAGAGACACAGCGAGAGAGGGAACACAAGCAGGGGGAGTGGGAGAGGGAGAAGCAGGCTTCCCGCTGAGCAGGGAGCCTGATGCGGGACGATCCCAGGACCCTGGGATCGTGA
>NW_027863713.1:0-254 GCF_054177405.1 Leptonychotes weddellii
AGCCACAAGTCTGTTTTATAAACATCATTATTTGTGAAAATTTCACGCATATCCATTTTGTGAAAGGGCCGTGAGAAACATCCATTTTAAGGCTCTCGAATAATCCAGAATGTGAGCAGCCAATATTCTCAACGACACAACTGTGCCTGCCTTCAGGAACAGACCCCTCTTGCTTCCAGTCAAAGCTCTCTCAGGGTTTATATGCATCCACTTCATTTTATCGTAGTTTTGAGTGTTCCATCAACTCAGCCTTA
>NW_027863714.1:0-254 GCF_054177405.1 Leptonychotes weddellii
ATGACCCCCTTTTCAAGTCTGATGTTGGTAATCCGTGTCTTCTTTCTTTTTTCCTGGTTAGCCTGGCTAAGGGCTTGTCAAATTTATTGGTCTTTTCAAAGAATCAGATTTGGGTTTTGTTGACTTTTCTCTATTGATGTCCTGTTTTCAATTTCATTGATTTCTGCTCTAATTGTTTTAAGTTCTTTTCTTCTGATTGCTTTGGACATAAAGACAAGACTTTCAGTTCTTATATTTCTCTGAACTCAAGGAAT
>NW_027863715.1:0-254 GCF_054177405.1 Leptonychotes weddellii
CTAGGTCAGGATGGACAGGATCGGGCTCCCTGTCACCGCTCTGATCTCCATCTCCTACCTGTCTTGCCTGGGCTCACGTATGCTCCGGCCACACTGACCTCTTGCTCCTGGAACAGGCCAGGCAGGCTCCCACCTGAGGGCCATTCCACGGGCTGTCACCTGTGCCAGGAAAGTGACTCCCCCAGATGTCCACGGTCACTCCTCACCTCCTTCCAGTCTTTTCTCGGAAGTCTCCTTCTTGAGGAAGTCCGTTC
>NW_027863716.1:0-254 GCF_054177405.1 Leptonychotes weddellii
AAAGGGTTATTTTAAAAAAGAGAAGAAATGTGCTCCAGACACCATATGGCCCCCAAAGCCTAAAATCTGTGCTATCTGACCTTTACAGAAAAAAAAAAATCTGCTTACCTCTGGTCTCAAGGAATGCTGACTGCATTATTATTAACAGCAAAAGATTGGAAACAACCCCCAGGCTCCACCTTAGGGGACTGGGTGAGTGTATCACAATGTGTCCAGAGTAAGAAAAACATACAACATGAACAATGATGTTGTAG
>NW_027863717.1:0-254 GCF_054177405.1 Leptonychotes weddellii
ACTCCCCCTACTTGTGTTCCCTCTCTCGCTGTGTCTCTGTCTGTCAAATAAATAAAATCTTTAAAAAAAAAAAAAATACCCATAGAATCTGATGCTAACTCGGAGGGGGAGGATCATCAGAATTGATCAAAACGCACCTACTTGGGGGTGAGACTGAATATAAAATTTAGATAACGCACACAAACTTCAATCTACCCTATTAAAGCTGGGAATTCTGGAGACAGTTCACCTCTGTAGGTGGCCTCTTAAAGTTC
>NW_027863718.1:0-254 GCF_054177405.1 Leptonychotes weddellii
GCGTACTAAGAACCAGGTGAAGAAGTCACGGGATACAGCACCAGGTAAAGACCGTGCCGTCTGCGGCCACATTGGCAAACGCCCCCACTGCCTGCCCAGGCTCTGGGTCCCACAGCCAAAACCACAGGCCTCAGGGAGGTCTTCTGGCTGACAGTCTGGAGGCTTGGGGCCCAGGGCCATTTCCTCAGGTGAGAGAGGATGGTCCTTGTCACTCAGGCTTGACAGGGGCAACAGACCCCAACTCAGGGGCTGCA
>NW_027863719.1:0-254 GCF_054177405.1 Leptonychotes weddellii
CCCAACCAACTGAGCCACCCAGGCGCCCTCCTTTTCTCTTTTTAAACACTAACCTGGATATTGGTTTTCCCTCTTAACCAAAACTGCATTTGGCGTTTCCTATTTCAGACCAAGAAACGTCCTTCTCAGGAGAGGCTGAGCTTGCAAAAACCGTTAATCATAGATACAATGAATTTCAATAGTGCATCCCCAGTATTTACTCACAAAAAGAAGCATTGTGTTAATCTTTTCATAATTAATCCATCTTCCCATAG
>NW_027863720.1:0-254 GCF_054177405.1 Leptonychotes weddellii
CCGGCAGACTGGAGTGTGCAGAGCCCTGGAGCCTAGCAGAGGGGCAGGGGCAGGGCCTGAAGGCCTCAGCACTGACTAGATCCTTGATTCCAAAATCAACTGATCCCTGAGACCCTAGTGAGTGGCCTATTGTCCCTGTAGCACTTACAAAACATGGGGACACGTGGTATTCAGCTGAGCCACTCAGGGATTCTGTGAGGCTGACAACCAGGATCATCATCCCATTTCACCGGTAGAGAAACTGAGGCTCAAAA
>NW_027863721.1:0-254 GCF_054177405.1 Leptonychotes weddellii
GGTCACTCCTCTCGGGCCCCACTGAGAGACCAAACAGGACACACCTCAGAACCATCCCCACCAGGCCAGAGGGAGCTGAGGCATTTCTCCACCGACCACTGTCCCCACTGGTTCGGGGTCACTCCTGGGGGCTCAACTCACCATCCTCAGCCCATCCTGTGAGCAGGACAAACTCATGCCTGAGACCAGACAATATGCTCGTGGGCAGACACACACAAGGAGGACCGTGCTGGCGAGCACAGGAGCTCCCCCAC
>NW_027863722.1:0-13213 GCF_054177405.1 Leptonychotes weddellii
GGTGATGGGGATTAAAGAGGGCACGTACTGCATGGAGCACTGGGTGTTATACACAAACAATGAATCATGGAACACTACATCAAAAACTAATGATATAATGTATGGTGATTAACATAACATAATTAAAAAAAAAGACATGTTCTATGATTTTCTCTGTGATTTTTACTCACTAGTTTCATAGTAAGACTGTGGGTAGGGAAAGTATGTATTTCTAGGAATATTAAAAAATACCAATTACTATTTATTTTGGGGGCAGAGAAATTTCTTAAAATGCATGGTAATTGTAACTCCTCCCTATAATACATGACTCTATATTGGTTCTGTACTCATACTTAGATTCTAAGATCTTGTTCTTCTCTCTTGGTTTCTAAATTAACTTAAAATTGATTTTAACTTCTAAAGCACTTGAGGATCAACACTTAAAATAATATTAATTTTTAATAGAGTATCATTTCTACCTTTTCAAGGAATATTCACAAGCCTTATATTCATAAAATACTTTTATTAAATTATTCCCTCTAGTCTTTTTCTTTAACTTGTATATTTTAACATACTTGAAATAATAAGATTGACAAAGAAAAATTATATTCCTCTTTGCCTTTTTTAATCACAACTATATCAAGAGACTTATTTCCATTTTCTAAAAGAACTCTACATAATTTTGTAGTTTTATTAATGATACCATAATTTACCATTATTTATTCATTAATTTAATAAATATTTACTGACTACCCAAATGTATGAAGACATATTGAAAAAAAAGTAAGAAAACATAAAATTCCTGATATTGTGGGCAGAGGAGTCATTTGTGAAGACATACATAAACCTAGTAAGTGCATAAAAAAGTAAAAAAAAATTCTCTGTCAAATGCTAAAAAAGAGAGCATTCTGGTGAAATAAGAAGCTTATAATAGCTTGATCTAATCAGTGTCTTACCTGAGGCTTGCCTGAGGAAAAGATAAAGAAGATCACTTAAGAGACTATGGCATTATTCCAAGTATAAGTGCTGATAAAGTGTGTGAACATAAGGGGATGGTGGAGAAAGAAAGTGGTCATGGTTTTTGTAAGTATGAAGATCAAATGAAACTATTTTTATCTCATTTTATTATTCACCTATTGATAGGTTTTTAAATTCCTTCTAATTTCCCTAATTATAAACCATGCTGCAAATGCACATGTATCCATAAATGTTGGTGAGTATTTCAGATTTCCACATTGGGATATATTTCTAGAAAATATTAGATTAAAAATTACGGCTATTTACAATTGCCTTGTAACATATTGCCATTTTTTTCTGTAAAGCTTCTAATTTAGAAGGTAATTATAATTTTTTATAAAAATATGTTATCATCATACACGATTCAAGCAATAGAAGTATAGCAAAAAGGGGAAAAAACACTCAAAATTCAATCACTTAATATAATTAAACCTAATATTCAGTAAAAATAATCAGATACCTCTCAATGAGAACTTAAAGATGAATGTCATACATACAGGCTGACAAAATGCCTTTATGGAAAAGTATTTTAATATTCATAAACTAATCCTTACAATAAACTTTAATTCAAAATAGAAAATAATAAAAGTGAAAATATAAGAATTGCTAAGTAGATAAATATTTCTTCATATGAAAGCTATTAAATGTATCAATAATTGGCAATGTAGTATTACATTATCTACCTAATGTAGATAATGGTTGATAAGACTATTTCTAATTGTACATTAGATTACACATGACAATCAGAAAACAAAGTATTTTGTTTAAAGAAGCTAAAATTCAAAAGATTGTGTTTAATATAATAAACCAGTTGATTTTATTATAATCAGTAACATACAGTAAGTGATTTTATAATTTCAATAACAAACTATACTTTCTAGAGTTCAGCTTTGAATATAAACATTAAATTAAGGTTTTAAATAATGTCTACCTAAATTGTCCACAAGCTAGAACCAAATAAAAATTTGATCTCAAAGCAAAAGTAAGAAAAATAGATCAAATTTTCTAGTCGTTATGCAATGAAACATACACTAATGATAAAAATTGGAGAAAGGGACAAGCTACACCATACAATTTTACCAAGATCTCTCATTTTTTAATTGATGTGAAATTCACATAGTGTAAAATTAACCATTTTAAAGTTATCAACTCAGTGGCATTTAGTTTTTTCAAGGTATTGTGCAACGACCACCTCTATCTGGTTTCAAAATATTTTTATCACTCCAAAATAAAACTCCATAATCATTAAGCAGCCTTTCGTTACTCCTCCTACCCCTAGCACTTGGCAACCAGAACCTGCATTCTTCCTCCACGGATTTATCTATTTTGGATATTTCATATAAATGGAATCCTACATTATGTGACCTTTTATGTCTGCCTTCTTTCACTTAGCATGTTTTCAAGGCGTATCTATATTATAGCTTGTAGCACTACTTCACTCCTTTTTATGGATGAATAATATTCCACTGTATGTATATACCTCTGTTTAGGCCTATATCCATTTATGGACATTTGGGTTGTTTCCAACTTTTGGAATAGTGCTGCTATGAACATTCACATACAAGTATTCAAGTATCTGTTTTCAAGTAGTTAGGGTTTATACCAAGGAGAAGAATCGCTGGGTAATATTGTAATTCTGTGTTTAGTTTCTTGAGAAACTACCAAACTCTTTTCCACAAAAGCTGACCTATTTTACACTTCATCTAGCAACGTGTGAGCATCCATTCCTTCACATTTTTGCCAACATTTGTTATGTGTTAGTGTATGGAAAGGTATTTCATTGTGGTATGATTTTCATTTGCCTGTTAATGATGTTGTGCATCTTTTCATGTACTTGTTGGCAATTTGTATAGCCAGTGATTTGGTAGACTTCCTTAAATGCCTATGACCAAAAGAAAAAAAAACAATACTGTCTAGGCTTTGCAGACTGACTCTGTGCAGGTCATTCCTTCAATGATTATTCTCATATACAACTCTTCTTTAGCTTTCACTTTTCATTTTCATGCAGCACAAAGATCAACCACTGGTGTAAGCCTAGGATCCTCTCAAATCTTTTCTGAGTATGCATCCAGCCCTAGTATGTGGCACTCCAGATTCCAAGGTACACATGGCAGCTCTTCTAAGCCCTTATTCCTCCAAGAAACTGCCTCTCAGCCTCTTCCTTCCCATGCTTTTTGGTTTGAATACTGCTTGCTCCATCCGTTCTTCCTTGCTCCAGGAAGCTAGGGGCGGTACAAGTCTTTAAATGGTTCCTACAGCCAGGGCACGTGGGTGGCACAGTCGACTGAGCATCTGGCTCTTAGTTTTGGCTCAGGTGGTGATCTCAGGGTCATGAGATCAAGCCCTGCATCAGGCTCCACACTCAGCGCAGAGTCTGCTTAAGATTCATCCTCCCTCTCCCTATGCCCCTCCCCCTGCCACTCTCGAGCATGTTCTCTCTCTCTCTCCGACTCTCTAAAATAAATAAATAAATCTTTTAAAATAAATAAATAAATGCTTCCTACAGCTGCTGCTAGGAAAGCTGCTGTAGCCCAAAAGGATTGTAAAACAAAGGCCAGTCTCTACACTGGTCTTTCAGGGACCTCCAGTCTGATCATAATGCATAAAAACAATTTATTGAAAACAAGATACATATTTATTTCCCCTCTAAACTCTCCTCACCCCACCCCCACCAGCATCAGTAAACTGCCCTAGGAACATGAACAATGGCTGGTGCAAATATGAGGAATGGGGAATGGCAGATGAACTAATTTATCAAAATTTAACAGCCTTATTCTTCATTAGGCATTTTCCTGGTTTTCTAAGTTTTTGATTATATCCCAGATTTATAAAAAAGTTGATTTTTTAATTTTTTGCCAACTTAATGGCTGCTTCAGTGGAGGGTCCAATTTTTGAAACTCTCTACTATGCTATTTCTATGACATCATTACACACAAATGTCTTTTAACAATTCTAAGTCAAAGAGGGAATAAAATATCAATTGTAAAATATCTAGAATAAAATTTAGTCAAATTGTTACATGTCATAACCAATGAATATGCTTTAAAAAATAAATGGACAAAGAGAGGCACCTGGGTAATTCAGTCTGTTAAGCAGTCTATTCTTGATTTGGGCTCAGGTCATGATCTCAGGGTTTTGGAATTGAGCTCTGTGTCAGACTCCACATTCAGTGAAAAAGTCTGCTAAAGATTCTCTCTCTCCCTCTGCCCCTTCCCCCACTTCTCTTTTTTTTCTTTTTTTTTAGAAAAGATTTTATTTATTTATTTGAGAGAGAGAGCACACAGCATGGGGAGCAGCAGGCAGAGGGAGAGGGAGAAGCAGACTCCCTGCTAGGCAGGGACAATGTGGACTTCGATCCCAGAACCCCGGGATCATGACCTCAGTTGAAGGCAGATGCTTAACTGACTGAGCCACCCAGGCACCTCTCTCCCTCTCTAAATCTTTAAAAAAAATGGATAAAGAGAAAATTAAGTCATAAACATTTCAAAACAAGCAAGAAAAAAGATAATTAAGCATTCAACTAAAAATTTTATAATACTTTAGTGAAATAAGAAAGAATTCACAGGAAAGATAATTACAAAGATTACACAATTATTTTGAAAAATAGCATGGAATCTGTAAAATATCAAAAATTAAGTTTCAGGAAAAGCAAATAATAAAATAAGATTCATGAAAAGCTGATTAACTCAAGAAACTGAAGAAAGTTTTTACAAAATTAGAAACAAAACTGAATAAATGACTAGTAGAGAGATAATCAAAGAATGACAAAAGTGTATCTCACACCTAAAAACAGATTTGAAAACTTGCATGATATGAATGAATTTTAGGAAAATATCAATTAATAAAAAAGACACTAAAATAAATGTAAAAGAAAATGTAACCCAATAATTCACATGCAAAATTTTGAAGAATAATTCATCTAATAACCACCATCGCCAAAAAAGCATTGATTACAGAAGCAATCACAGAAGAATATCATCAATTAATCAAGACAGGCTACCTCAATTCTATATCTACAATGCCAGAATTTAACAAAAATAAGAAAGTCACCATAGATATGAAATCAGCACAAAATTGATTTCCTAATTCAATAAAAGAGTACAAAATAATGACAGGAACATGCCAATACAATTTGACTACAAATGCAGAAACATGAATTAAATCATAGAAAATAGATTCTAGTTGTAGTAGGCAAGATCAATATACCAATAAATAGAATTCAAAGAAGTTTTGTATTCATAAATATGAATACCTATATTAAAAGATCAAAAATGCAAGTCCATGATAAATTCCAGAGAAAAAGAAATAGCCTTCAATAAAGTTCACCTGTGATTATTTAAAACACTTCAAGGGACTGTAAATTGACATACAGAAAACACTTTGATAAAGAACAGTAAGTCGATATATAGATATAATGTGTATTTATATATTAAATGTGTATTTATATCCAAAGTATATATTATATATTATCAATCTATTCTCGGGGTGCCTGGGTGGCTCAGTTGGTTAAGCAACTGCCTTCGGCTCAGGTCATGATCCTGGAGTCCCGGGATCAAGTCCCACATTGGGATCCCTGCTCAGCAGGGGGGTCTGCTTCTCCCTCTGACCCTCTTCCCTCTCATGCTCTGTCTCTCATTCTCTCTCTCAAATAAATAAATAAAATCTTTAAAAAAAAAATCTATTCTCTTTAAGTTTTATTCAACATTTTTTCAGCTATTTTTCATTTTTCAGCTATTAAAGAAAATGTTCTATGATACCCACAAGAGTCCTCTCTCATAAAATCCTGGTGTGATTTCAAAAATTAGTTCAAATTTCTTGTCAAGTCAACTTAACAACGTGCACCAAAATTTAACATAAATGTATTCTTTTAGCCAATTCCACTGCTAGATCCCTAGGACATGCCAACAAAAGCATCTGAAGATATGATATTCATAACTGCAACATCCTCAAATTGGAAGCTACCTGTTAGTCAAGCACAAGTGCACTAAATTACTACATAGCTGATAATAAGAATGAGAACTCTGTCATATTTGACTACTCTTCTTTTACAGTTCACAAAGAATCCATAGCCAGTCCTGTAGATGCCAGCGTTGAGTCATAGCCTGAATGTCTCCACTCCTCCATTTACACTCCAACAGCACTGTCCAAGTCAGACCTACTACATAACCCTGCCTTCTGCTTCCACCTGGCCTTTCTATAGTCCATTTTCTAAGCATCCATCAGAGTGACTTTTTAAAGGTAAATCAAATCATATCATTCTCTTGTTTAAAAAACTCTAATCATGCTAATAAAAGCTGGTCTTCTGACTATCCCCAAAGCCTCACATGACCTGGCTTCTGCTTCTCTTTCCCATTATATTGCCCATCAGATTCTATGATAGCATGAAACTTGTTCCCTGTTCTATACACAATTCCCAACATATAGTTGTTGCTCCATAAAAATCTACAGAATCAATAAACTTCAGTCTCTTCTGTGCCATTTTGCATAACTCACATGTTTCTCAGTCATACCTAAGCTCATTTATATCTCAGGCATTTTTGTATTTGTTGTGACTTCTGCCTGGGGTGAAATTTGTATATGTAACTCCTCCTATATTTTAGGTCCAAGTTTGAATATGTCTCCTCAGAGAGACCTTTCTTGACAATTAAAATAGCCCCATGCCAACTGAGCAGATCACATCACACAACTTTGCCATGTTAATATCATTTGTTAATATTTTAAAGTTTTTGATGCATCATGGATTAAGGATATAGCATTTGCAGTGTGCTCACATAAAATACTTGAGCTGTCCTTTCATCCATACTTCCATTTATCCAAAAATATTTATTGAGCAACTATAATATGACATTCACTCTGGTTCTTACAGTAAAGCAGCTAATAAAACAAAATATCCCTGTTTTCTTGGAGTGTATGTTCTAGAGGATTAAGAAAAACAATAAACACATTTTAAAAAGTAAAATATAACATATTTTAAATTGTGAAAGTGTCAGACTGGGGAACAATTTTAAATAGGGAGTCAGAGTAGGCCTCATTAACAAGATTACATTACAGGTAAAATCAACATTAATTCTTAAGAATTTTGGAATTAATCCTGTGGATGTCTATGATTCTTCAAAGAGAAGAGCCAGGGCTCAAGGCAGAACACCCATATTCAAATTTCCAAGTATCAAATGGGATATAACCAAATTGTTAAGAAGCCAAGATGCTGAGAAGTAAAATATAATAAAAATTATCCATATATTTGTAAATTATCCATGCTACCCTGATAAGGAGCACTGAAATTTGTGAGTCTTAATGGCCAATCTAGTAATATTTTCAACTTTTGCTTTCCTAAGGATTCTCCACTAAGGTTACAGAAGAACCAAATATGATGGATTATAATTTTACAGTTAAGGTATATTGTGTGAATCTTTACTTTTATGAATCCCAAAGGGAAACTGGATTTGGCATATTGATTCATGAAGGGAGGTGTGGTAGATTTGTGAAGTAATAGTCTCCAGTGAATCTCCTCTCTCTGAATCTACGCTCTTGTGCGGTCCCTCTTCCTACATTGAATCTGTGCTTGGCCATATGACTTACTTTGGCCAGCGGGACATTAGCAAAAACAATGTAATCAAGAGCTTGAAAAGAAGCTGCACATTGGGACTTATCTTGGAATGCTGCCATGAAGTCCAACCTAACCTGTTATAGATACTTGACCCAGCAAACAGTCATCATGAATGGCTAGACATGGGAATAAAGCATCTTAGATTTCCCATTCTCAGTGGAGCTGCCAAATGATCACAGTCACAAGACTGACCCCAGGTGAGAGACTACCTGAAAACCATCACTCCCTGAAAGCCCACATTTCTGACCCAGAGAATCATGAGTAAATAAAGCACTTATTATTTAAGGCACTACGTTCTGAAGTGATTTGCTACATGGCAGAAGATAAGTCATGCAACAAGAGATTGGGAGATTTAAGGGCTGGTACACTTTAAAATTTGATTAATCTCTCTTATACTCTATAATCTCTTCCATTAAGCTATAATTATACTATAAGTAAATAAAAACTAGCCTCATATACTTTCAAATGTCCTAACTTCTTCTTCAGTGGAGTGGCCCAAGGTGTCTCATTCATAGAGAAAATTTCATACCAGCATGTCCTGCTGAACTAATGGTCTCTAAAACAACATCAGTTTCATCATCATAAGCTTGGGGGTGGGGGTGGAGAGGGGAGTTCATTTTTGTTGAAAGAGAAAGAGAGAGAGAGAAAGAAAAAGGGTAGCGTGGGAGGGAAATAAATGTAGAAAATCCTCAAGTGGGTTCCACATTTCCTAGCAATATAAACCTTGACTCATCCTCCAAAACAGTAAACACTGGTACTGCCTCATTCTCCCTTAAATTCTTTTTTAAAAATTCAGAGAAAGACTGACTGTGATATGATAGCACAATCCTTTAATTGCCAAATGTAAGGGGAGAAAGGAAAGAGATTCCCAGCAAATTGCACTTTCCTGCTGCTTCCCCAATGACAGTTTTAATTTTCTCCTTCTCTTGAGACAGAAAAACTCTAGTTTTACCACTATCAGGTGTTTGGATTTTACTGAAAACCTCATTTGAACTAATTGTTTTCTCTCACTGAAATTTCTAGATGTTCCAGATTTCCTCATTTATTCAGCCCCACAAAGCAGGTTGAGATTTTGTGGTAGCAGCAGGAACTTCACTGGGTTCATTATTATAGGACCTTAATTCTAATAGCTAATTCCACTTATGGTCCTTCCTGAATCTGTTGGGATTTCCTTTTTGGGAACTCAAGCACACTGATTATGGAGACCTGGGCCCATTAGAGTTACCTTCTTCATCCAGATGACTGGGAGTAAGGCTTATTTTAGCTGTAGAATTCCTTCCCAAAAATCCCTTTTTGGCTTTGGTCTATGCCAGTTCATTAATAAATGTAGAAGTAAAAGGTCTTAGAAAAATGAGCAAGAAATATGCTTTTGAATAGTTTACCTGTGGAAACCTATTCTTAAAACTCATTTTGTTTCTAAGAAAAAAAATGAAACTAGATAAACAGGCATTAATGCCATCCATAATGACAGGCAGGTTGATATTGTTTGTTTCCAGCAAGTTGACACCCAAAAGGGGTATCAGGACCAGGAACATCAGTATCATCTAGCAGCTTTTAGAAATGTAGGCTCTCAGGCCAAAATCTAAATGCCCTAAACCAGAACCTGCATTATAAGATCACCAGGTTATTCCACGCACGTGGAGGTTGGGGAGGCAGAGCTGTAACATATGGCTTTCATCATTACTATGAAAGCAAAATTGCTAAAAATTTGTAAGAGCAGGTATTTAAATGTTGTGTTATTTAGAATACATGCTAAACATAAGTACTAGAAGAAAAAAAAAACTTCAAAAATACAATGGCTTAAAGTAGATAGACGTTCACTTCTTACATAATAGTCCTTAGGTAAGTTGCCCAGGAAGGGCAGAGACATCTCTGTCACACTGATCCTGCAATTCAGAAGAGAAGTGATGACTTAAACTAGATTAGTAATAAGAAAAATTGTCAGAAATAGTCATAATAGGGATATATTTTGAAGGACTCAGAGATGGTATCCCCTGAAGAACTGGATGTCAGTTGTAAGAGAAAGAAAAACCAAACAAACAAAAAAATCAAAGATGACTGTAACACTGGAAGGATGAGCCTTCTATTTGTGAAGTAGGGAAAAAAATGAAATAGAAAAATTATTTTGGGAAGAGGGAGAATAAATAAAAAATGTGTTTGTGGACAAATTAGGTTTGAGATGCCTATGAAGCATCCAAGTGGAGATGTCGTGCAAGATATGCATGTAAAGTTCAGGGGAGAAGTGTGGGTTGAGGATATAAATTGGTGGGTCTTCAGGATATAAATCTTTTTTTAGGCAAGATTTTTAGGCAAGATATGGGATTAAACCACAAAATATGTGAATATAGATAAAGAAGGAAAGAATCAAGGACTGAGTCTGGGGCACTCCAACACTGAGAAGTCAGAAAGGTGAGGAAGAATTCATAAATAGACTGACAAGAAGATACTGATGTAGGATGATAACCAATAGAGTGAAGCGTTACAGAATCCAAGGGACAAAACTGTTTTAAATTAGAAAAGAGTGATTAATGACTGCAACAATTCAGTGTCTTAGTCTATCTGGGCTGTTACAAGAAAAATATCACGGACTGGGTAGTTTCAACAATAAACCATTCTTTCTCATAGTTCTGGAGGCTAGGAACTCCAAATTCAAGGCATCAGAAGATTTAGTGTCTAGGCTGCTTTCTGGTTCATAAGCCACTGTCTCCTCTATAACCTCCCTTGGTGGAAGGGGCAAGGGAGCTTTCTCAGGCCTCTTTTACAAGGGTACTAATCCTATCACACCCACTACCTATGACCATCACATTAGGTGTTAGGATTTCAGTATGTGAATTTTGAGGGAGTACAATATTCAGACCACAGTATGCAGGTAGGAAGATATTCCATTTTATTTTATTTTAAAAGATTGTATTTTTTTATTTTTGAGAGAGAGAGAGAAAGCACGAGTAGAAGGGAGAAGTAGAGGGAGAAGCAGAATCTCCGCTGATTGGGGAGTCCAGTGTGGGACTCGATCCCAGGACCCTGGGACCATGACCTGATTTGAAGGCAGATGCTTAATCGACTGACCAACCCAGCCACCCCAAGAAGATATTTTAGAAATCTTTTCATCAGACTTCCACTTCCACCAATGGCGGACTGGATAATTTGCTCAAACCCTTTTACTAAACACACAAAAGAAGGCTGGAATCATTTATTTATTTATTTACTTACTTACTTACTTACGTACCTATACCTACTGAAAACATCAGAAAGCTAACAAGATCTTAACTGAAAGCGCTCAGCTTTTCCCCATTGAGGATGATACTCACTGTGGGTTTTTCATAAATGGATTTTATGAACTTAAGGAATGTTCCCTTGATCCCTATACTCTGAAGAGTTTTAATCAGGAAAGGATGCTGTATTTTGTTAAATGCTTTTTCTGCATCAATTGAGAGGACCATATGGTTCTTCTCTCTCCTCTTATTAATGTGTTTTATCACACTGATTGATTTGCGAATGTTAAACCACCCTTGCATCCCGGGGATAAATCCCACTTGGTTGTGGTGGATGATCCTTTTAATGTATTGTTGGATCCTATTAGCTAGGACTTTGTTGAGGATTTTGGAATCCATATTCATCAGGGATATCGATCTGAAATTCTCCTTTTTGTTGGGGTCTTTGCCTGGATTGGGGATTAGGTAATGCTGGACTCATAGAATGAGTCTGGAAGCTTTCTTTCTTTTTCTATTTTTTGAAACAGCTTCAGGAGAATAAGTATTATTTCTTCTTTGAATGTCTGGTAGAATTCCCCAGGGAATCCATCAGGCCCTGGACTCTTGTTTTTTGGGAGGTTTTTGACCATTGCTTCAATCTCATTACTGGTTATTGGCCTATTCAGGTTGTCAATGTCTTCTTGTTTCAGTCTTGGGCGTTTATAGGTTTCCAGGAAGGCATCCATTTCATCCAGGTTGCTCAGTTTATTGGCATATAGCTGTTGATAATAATTGTTTCTATTTCCTTGGTGTTAGTCGTGATCTCTCCCCTTTCATTCATAATTTTATTAATTTGGGTCCTTTCTCTTTTCTTTTGGATAAGTCTGGCCAGTGGTTTACCGATCTTATTAATTCCTTCAAAGAACCAGCTTCTAGTTCCGTTGATCTGATCTACTGTGTTTCTGGTTTCTAATTCATTGATCTCTGCTCTAATCTTAATTATTTCTCTTCTAATGCATGGCTTAGGCATCTCTTTTTGCTTTTTCTCTAGTTCTTTAAGGGGTAAAGTTAGTTGGTGAGTTTGGGATTTTTCTATTTTTTTGAGTGATGCTTGGATGGCTATGTATTTCCCCCTTAGGACTGCCTTTCCAGTATCCCATAGGTTTTGGACTGATGTGTTTTCATTCTCATTGGTTTCCATGAATTGTTTGAGTTCTTCTTTGATTTCCTGGTTGAAACATTCTTGAGCAGAGTGGTCTTTAGCTTCCAAGTGTTTGAATTTCTGCCAAATCTTTTCTGGTGATTAAAGCATTATGGTCTGAGACTATGTAGGGTATAATCTCAATCTTTTGGTATCAGTTGAGACCTGATTTGTGACCCAGTATGAGGTCTGTTCTGGAGAAAGTTCCATGTGCCCTCGAGAAGAATGAATATTCTGTTGTTTTAGGGTGGAATGTTCTGTATATATCTATGAGGTCCATCTGGTCCAGTGTGTCATTCAAAGCTCTTGTTTCTTTGTTGATTTTCTGCTTAGATGATCTTTCTATTGCTGAGAGTGGAGTATTGAGGTCTCCTACATGTCAAGGATGCCCACTCTCACCACTGTTGTTCAACATAGTACTAGAAGACCTAGCAACAGCAATCAGACAACAAAAAGAAATAAAAGGTATTCAAATTGGCAAAGAAGAAGTCAAACACTCTCTTTGCAGATGACATGATACTTTATGTGGAAAATCCAAGACTCCACCCCCAAATTACTTGAACTCATACAGCAATTCAGTAACGTGGCAGGATACAAAGTCCATGCACAGAAATCAGTTGCTTTGTTATACATCAACAATGCAACTGTAGAAAGAGAAATTAGAGAAATGATTCCATTTACAATAGCACCAAAAACCATAAGATACCTCAGAATAAACCTAACCAAAGAGGTAAAGGTTCTATACTCTAGGAACTACAGAACACTCATGAAAGAAATTGAAGAAGACACAAAAAGATGGAAAAACATTCCATGCTCATGGATAGGAAGAATAAACATTGTTAAAATGTCTATGCTACCTAGAACAATCTATACCTTCAATGCCACCCCAATCAAAATTCCAATGACATTTTTCAAAGTGCTGGAACATACAATCCCAAAATTTGTATGGAATCAGAAAACACCCCGAATCACCAAGGAAATGTTGAAAAAGAAAAGCAAAGCTGGGGTCATCACGTTGCCAGATTTCAAGCTATATTACAAAGCCGTGATCACTGAGACAGCATGGTACTGGTACAAAAACAGACATATAGACCAATGGAACAGAATAGAGAGCCCAGATATGGACGCTCAACTCTATGGTCAAATAATCTTTGACAAAGCAGGAAAGAATATGCAATGGAAAAAAGACAGTCTCTTCAATAAATGGTGTTGGGGAAA
>NW_027863723.1:0-1871 GCF_054177405.1 Leptonychotes weddellii
TGTCGTTGCGGTCGCCCACCAACACGCGCAGGCTCACGTTGGCGCTGAGCGCGGGCGAGCCCTGGTCGCGGGCCTGCAGGGTCAGCTCGAAGGCGCGCAGCTGCTCGTGGTCGAAGGCGCGCTGCGCGAACACCACCCCGCTCTGCGCGCTCACGGACACGTAGGACGCCAGCGCGCGTGGCTCCAGGTCGCTGGCCACCATGGAGTAGGAGACGCGGCCGTTGTGTCCCAGATCCGGGTCAAAGGCGCTGACTTGCGCAATAGAGGCGCCTGGAGGATTGTTCTCAGCCACGTGGATCAAATAGAAAGCCTGTTCGAAAACTGGCGCGTTGTCGTTGACATCGATGATGTTCAAGGTGACACTTCTGTTGGAGGAGAGAGGCGGATTTCCCCTATCTGTGACTGTGATGGTGATGTTGTATTCTGGAGTCTGTTCTCGATCTAGGGCTCCATCTGTGACCAACTTGTATGTATTTTTTGTATCTTGAACTATTTTAAATGGGAACTTTCCTTTTAGTTGGCAGAAAACTTCCCCATTAAATTCAGAATCTAGGTCACGTGTTTTGATCAGGGCAACAACAGTCCCCAGCTCAGCATCTTCTTGAATATGTTTAGATTCAGAATCCAGGGTTACCTCAGGGGCATTGTCATTTTCATCCAAAATATCTATTTGTATTTTACAGTGCGCAGTGTGTCGTCCACCATCCTTTGCTTCCACCCCAATTGTGTAGCTCTCTCTCTCTTCAAAGTCCAGTTCTCCACCAGTGGTGAGCTCCCCTGTTTTATTGTCCAGCTTGAACAGCTGTCTCACTACATTACCAATGTTGATGAAAGCATATGTGATCTCAGCATTGACCCCCTCATCCAAGTCAGTGGCCATCACACTTAGTACAGAGGAGCCCACTGGTAGGTTCTCTCGAACACTGGCCCTGTACACATCCTGGGTGAACACTGGTGGGTTATCATTTGCATCTGCCACAACCACCCTTATCTGGGTAGTGCAGCTTCTAGATGGGTCCCCCCCATCCACAGCGGTGAGGACCAGGTGGTGGTAAGACTGCTCTTCCCTGTCCAGGGGAGTCTTCACTACCAGTTCTGGGTACCTACTGCCATCTGGGTTCTCCCTCTGAATCAAAGAAAAGTGCGGGTTTGGGTTGAGGTAGTATTGCTGCAGGGAATTGACACCTACATCTGAATCTTGCGCGGATTCCAGGGAAAAAGTGGCTCCAGTTAGGGCCAGTTCACTGATTTCCAGTTCAGTGATATTTTGGCTAAAGGTCGGTGGGTTGTCATTGACATCCTGAATTACCACACTTATATGAAAGAAGTTCAAAGGCTTTTCAGCGACCATTTCGAATTCTAGAACACACGTTGACTTCTTGCCACAAACCTGCTCTCGGTCTATACGGTCGCTCACAAGTAAGTCCCCGTTCTCAGTACTCACTGTAAAGAATTTCTTCTGTGCACTAATCCGCAGGTTTCGTGTAGGCAATTCTCGCACGCCAAGCCCCAGATCCTTGGCGAGGTTCCCCACGAGTGAGCCCATGGCCAGCTCCTCAGGAATAGTGTAGCGGATCTGCTCCGGGAGCACCGGGCTGAACAAAGACAGCAAAAAGAGAAAGGGCATTCGTCTCCGCCCAGCCGGGCCCTTCTGTCCCAAGCGGTCTCCCATCCCGCTTTCTGCGACTTTGCCTTTCTGATTCCGAAGAGCTACGATCGCTAAATAATCCCAAGAATTCTCTGAGCAGGAGCAACTCCTTGATTTGTCTTGGCAGGCAGATTCTCTGACATATCTCGGCGGCAGAAAGAACCGGAGAGAGAGTGCCCAGTTAGCGCTGTTCCGCGGGGGGGGGGGGGGGGGGGGGGGGGGG
>NW_027863724.1:0-254 GCF_054177405.1 Leptonychotes weddellii
TAGAAATGCAGAATCCCAGGCCACAATGGGGGATCTACCGAATAAGAACCTGCATTTTAACAAGATCTACAGATGATTTATATGCACATTAAACTTAAAAGGCACTAGCTTAGTGGCTATCAAATATAAATTGCCTATCCTCACCTCCCCCCAGCAAAATTCTTCTAGAAATCTCAAGAAATCAGTTTTTCTGATAGACGCATTTGCCTACAAAAGTTGATGAACTTGCCTAGGACTATAATTATAAAAAAAAA
>NW_027863725.1:0-254 GCF_054177405.1 Leptonychotes weddellii
CACCAAAAAATTCAATAATCAAGAAAAATAATATTTCAATGCAATAATCTTAAGCAATCAAAATTAATGCAAAAAATCCATGATGATTAAAATATCAATTTTTTTGGTTTTGTTTTAGAGAGTGAGTACGCGTGCATGAGTGGGAGGTGGTGTGGAAGGGGCAGAGGGAGAGGGAGAGAGAGAATCTTTTTTTTTTTTTGAGACTTTATATTTTATTTTTATTTTTTTTTAATTTTTTTATTCTTATGTTAATC
>NW_027863726.1:0-254 GCF_054177405.1 Leptonychotes weddellii
GCCGAAGGCAGACGCTTAATGACTGAGCCACCCAGGCGCCCAAAAGTGGTCCAGTTTCATTCTTTTGCATGTAGCTGTCCAGTTTTCCCAGCACATTTTTTTTTTTTAAAGATTTTATTTATTTATTTGACAGAGAAAGAGACAGTGAGAGAGGGAACACAAGCAGGGGGAGTGGGAGAGGGAGAAGCAGGCTTTGCGCGGAGCAGGGAGCCCGATGTGGGGCTCGATCCCAGGACCCTGGGATCATGACCTGA
>NW_027863727.1:0-254 GCF_054177405.1 Leptonychotes weddellii
AAGAAACTCACAAAATATACCTACTCACATAGAAATTCAATTATAAGTCAAACTATAATATCTTATGGAACTGGATGGTTCACCTTCTCATTTATAGATGAGAAATGTGAGGTCAAAAATACTGGGCAATTGGGCACAGTTTACACATCCAGTTAGAGTCTGGGGTGGAAGGAACCCTGATCATATAATTTTCAGGGGGCATAGAGCTTTTCACTATACCAAGCTGCTCTTGGTTGGACTTGCTTCAGGCTGGG
>NW_027863728.1:0-254 GCF_054177405.1 Leptonychotes weddellii
AGTGGCCGGGATCAGGGTGGGGACCCCGGGAAGAGCTGAGTCACCATTGCCCACACGCTTCTGTTCTCAGAGGGTCTGAGGTCAGTACTCCAAACCCGACACTTTGCGAATGCACTAACAGTCTCAATACCTCAAGTTGTAGATATGTTTTAATGGCGCCAATGAATCTTTGTCTAAGATAATCTGGTTGTGTGACTTTAGTCTGATACGTGCACAGGGACGGGTGTGAGCTGGACGCGGAGGGAGAATTTTGC
>NW_027863729.1:0-254 GCF_054177405.1 Leptonychotes weddellii
AACACCTTACCTCGGGCCCCACGGCCTACCGCGGGCTGGTAAGATGACACCTCCCATGGAGCCTCTGCACATGCAGACCCACCTGCAAGACACAGCGCACGAGTGAGCACTCACAGCAGGCCCTGGTGCGCACAGTGGCCGGCAGATTACAGCACCCACAAATGTGGCCTGTTGCTACTCGTATCCACCAGTACCACACAACTGTCTCAGGGACAAGAACAACTTAACTCTAGAAAGGGGTCTGCGGATCACCT
>NW_027863730.1:0-254 GCF_054177405.1 Leptonychotes weddellii
AAGCGGGTTGGTGGTACCCTGGCTGCCTGGCCGCCAGCGAATGTCCCTCCTCCCGTGTGGAAATCAGTCCCTGCCTGAGGGGGGTTTAACCCCCAGCAGCCCTGTTCTTCTTCTCCCCACTGGAGGGCATAGCCCAGGACTTGTCTGCACTCCTTGAGGCGGCCCGCCGGGAGGCCTGGGTGGGTGCTGAGTGCTCTGACGGAGGATATGAGGCTGTACATGAGGGGTGCCTATATCCAAGGGGGTGAGCATCT
>NW_027863731.1:0-254 GCF_054177405.1 Leptonychotes weddellii
CAGCTACTGTGCGCCAAGCGCTTGCCGGGCACCACTGAATCGGTGGGTTCTCCCCTTGCCATCTACATGTAATGTATGACAAAAACGGGGCCCCGGCCACCTGCCAGCAAGGAGGGCCAGGCCTGGGTGGGGAATCCGAAGTGCCCCAGATGCAGTGCACGCTGTTGGAGCGCCCTCCAATGGCTGCTCCGGGTAAATGCGGCTGCCCCCTTCCAGGCCCTCGGGGCCTGGAGCCCGGAGCTGGTGGCCCGCCC
>NW_027863732.1:0-254 GCF_054177405.1 Leptonychotes weddellii
GGTTAAATATGATTTTTAAGTATTTACTCATTGGGGTGGGTGGGCTTTTGGCAGGTTACAGAACATCTTTGTGCCGAGACTCTTCTAGTCTGATCAAAGCAGAAGATGATGTATTGTCAAGGTGGTGATGGAGGAGATGTTTAGGATTGCTTATTTGCCCATTTCATTCTCAGGACAGTACTCCAGAATGTTTCTGTAGAATGAAAGGTATGAAAACATCAAGGAGTCCAAGGCCATGTCACGCTCTGAAGGCA
>NW_027863733.1:0-254 GCF_054177405.1 Leptonychotes weddellii
CGGATCTGCCGCTTGTTGGGTCCCTGCTGGAGGAGCAGTGGCCCGACTGTGCCGTGGATCACGGTTTATGGCAACCCCGAGCTGAGAGCCCGCGCCTGGGCTCCGCCTCTGCAGCCGGCTTCCCTGCTCCAATACCTGGGAGCTCTGCTGCACTCAGGCATCCCCGGTCTTTCTGTGACCCCGAGGGTCCTGAGACCACACTGTCCCGCGAGGGTTCCACCCCCAGCTTAGCCACCGGAGTGACGTCCCTCAGC
>NW_027863734.1:0-1871 GCF_054177405.1 Leptonychotes weddellii
GGTTGTCAATTTCTTCCTGTTTCAGTCTTGGGAGTTTATAGGTTTCCAGGAAGGCATCCATTTCTTCCAGGTTGCTCAATGTACTGGCATATAGTTGTTGATAATAATTTCTAATAATTGTTTCTATTTCCTTGGTATTAGTCATGATCTCTCCCCTTTCATTCATAATTTTATTAATTTGGCTCCTTTCTCTTTTCTTTTGGGTAAGTCTGGCCAGTGGTTTATCGATCTTATTAATTCTTTCAAAGAACCAGCTTCTAGTTTCACTGATCTGACCTACTGTGTTTCTGGTTTCTAATTCATTGATCTCTGCTCTAATCTTAATTATTTCTCTTCTAATGCGTGGCTTAGGCATCGTTTGTTGCTTTTTCTCTAGTTCTTTAAGGTGTAAAGTTAGCTGGTGAATTCGGGATTTTTCTATTTTTTTTTTGAGTGAGGCTTGGATGGCTATGTTATTTCCCCCTTAGGACCGCCTTTGCAGTATCCCATAGGTTTTGGACCGATGTAGAAACACACTTCAAATACTGAAAGTGATTTTTTTTATTTTATGGTAAAGTATAAATGATAACATGTTGTGAACAACCCAAATATCCATCAGAAGGGGATTGGTTAAATTAATTGTGCTATACGTACATAACAGGACACCATAGGAACATTAAAAATCATGTTTTGCAAAAACACTTAGTGGTACTGTAATATGTTCATTACTAGTTGCATGATGTTGGGTTACTCTGACCTCTCAGCCTCAGTTTCTTCATCTGTAAAATGCGGATAATGGAATACTAGAGAAGTACAGGAATAAGCAATCCACAACTATACAAATATTGTATGATTCTGTTTCCAGAAAATACAGAAACAGGAAAAGAAACATTGCTTCTGGAAGTCAAGGGGGCAAAAGGGGGACTTCCAGAAATGTCTGTAATGTTCAGTTTGTTCTTGCTCTGGGTGCTGGTTACACAGGTGTATACAATTCATGAAAGTCCATTCTGTTGTACACATATGAAAATATACTTCTCTCTATATATATATATCTATATATATACTAAATTCCAATAAATAGTTTTAAGCATGAGGATAATTATAGGTTCCTCTTCATAGGGATGATGCAAGAATTAAAATCATGTTGTAGAGATTAACTGCACATAAAACGTTTGCCACCTAATACATGGGTGATCACACAATAAATATTAGGTTCTCTTGTAATCCCTCCCAATACTGACCACATGAGAAGCTCTATTAAATGTTACAGAATGAATAAATTCCTCAGGTGAAATTAATCAGTGCCAACCTCTACAATCCCAAAACTTTGAAAATTTACTAAAGCATTTACTTTGCACTTTTCACCATAACTATTTGTGTTCAAGCCTATCATCCCTCTACACTTAAATTCCCTAAGAACAAAGCACACGGTAGTCTCTGTATCCTTCACAACACACCAAACAGTGAAGATAATAAATGTCTGCTAATTCTGTGATTTGCAGAAGGTTCTAATGGAAGAATGATTTGAAAATTGTGGAAAACTTTAATTGCAAAACAATATCTCTTCTGAGCTTTATTTTCTAATATGTTGAAAACCTACCTTGTAGATGAACTTAAGTTCTATTAAAAATGCCCATGTGTTTCTACTTTTCACTCATTCATTCATTCCAAAAATACACTGACGTGCAAAGGTGCATAAGATCACCTACATGGCTACATTCCAAGAAGCTTACTACTGAGGCAGAAGACAAATAGCACAGATTTGTTTCTGTGAGGCATCTCAGCAGAGGAGCATCATTAACTCTGGACTGGTTTTTAAGCTCATTTCTTGACTTGGTAACTCCTGGAAAATTTGGGTAGTATACATTTGAACCCTAGAAAGTAAGGAAACA
>NW_027863735.1:0-254 GCF_054177405.1 Leptonychotes weddellii
CAGGTGCCCCTGGTGTGTCTGTCCCTCATCCCACCTGTGTTGTTGCCTTTCCCCTGATCCTTCCCTCTTAGCAACTGTGTTCTCTCTTTCTCACCATGTCTGTGTCTCCTGCCCTCTATTGCATTGTCTTTGTTTTCTTACTTTTGGTCTCTTCTGGGGCAATAACCCTTGTGACCGTCTAACATTTTCCTTCTTCATTTTTCTCCATTTTATCACATCTCTTTATCTTGTCTCCCTTTCCTTGACATCTTTCC
>NW_027863736.1:0-254 GCF_054177405.1 Leptonychotes weddellii
GCGCCTGGGTGGCTCAGTCGGTTGAGCGACTGCCTTCGGCTCAGGTCATGATCCCGGAGTCCTGGGATCGAGCCCCACATCGGGCTCCCGGCTCGGCGGGGAGCCTGTTTCTCCCTCTGACCTTCCCCTCTCTCATGCTGTTTCTCTCTCGCTCGCTCTCTAATAAATAAATAAATAAAATCTTTAAAAAAAAAAAAAACTCTAGGCTTTAAGCCCTGCTTGTTGCTAGAATTCACAAAATTCAGCCCCTCTCA
>NW_027863737.1:0-254 GCF_054177405.1 Leptonychotes weddellii
AAGCAGAGTCTCGAAAAGATACCTGGACTCCCATGTTCACTGCATTATTCACAACAGCCAGACCTGGAAACAACCTAAGTGTCCATCTGTAGATGAATGGATAAAAATCTATCTATCCATCTATAATTTAATATAATATTAATATAATTTATTTATAATGATATATATATAAAATTATTCGTCCACAAGAAAGAAGGACGTAGTGCCATTCGCAACAACGTGGGTGGAACATGAGGGCATTATCCTAAGTGAAA
>NW_027863738.1:0-254 GCF_054177405.1 Leptonychotes weddellii
CCTGCTGGCTGCTCCTTACCCTGTGGACATATCAGTAGGCAGCTGACAACATGGTAACTGAATTCATCAGAGGGATTATATGAGGAGAGAGAGAAAGAAAGTCACAATGTCTTATAATCTAACCTTAGAAGTTATATCCCATCACTTCTGCTGCATTCTATTCTTTAAAGGAAAGTCACTAGGTCTAGGAGGGAGATCACACAAGGATGTAAACACCAGGAGGTGGGGATCATTGAGAACCATCTCAGAAATCA
>NW_027863739.1:0-254 GCF_054177405.1 Leptonychotes weddellii
TCCCTGGTTGTTTCTATATGAGCTTCCTATGTGACAGTTTCTACCAAAAGGAACTAAATTTGGGAAGTTTAGTGAAAAAGGGGGAATAAAGCACTTAGTACTCCACGTGATCCACACGACATCTGGAGTATGGCGCTCAGTTTGGACATCTCGCTTCTAAAAGGACACTGACGTTCTGGAGCCCCGCCTCCAAGGACAGTCACCAGCTATTCTGAAAGGTTTAAAAATATAATTGATAGAGGAATGCACAAAAA
>NW_027863740.1:0-254 GCF_054177405.1 Leptonychotes weddellii
CCCCCTGCCCTGCTGACCCTCACCCCTGCGCACCCAACCGCGGATCGCTGGCCCGATAGAGACGCCCGCTGCAGGGGCAGGTGACTCCAACCCAGCCCCTCCACCTCCAAGCCACAAGGCCCACCCTCACAGGAACCAGTGGGGTGCACTGGGGGCAATGGGGCTGGCGTGGGTAGGGAGAGGCGGCAGGCGCTACAGAAGGAGGGAGTGGGCGAAGGCGGTGAGGACGCGGTGGGGTTGGGCGGGGGGAGCGC
>NW_027863741.1:0-254 GCF_054177405.1 Leptonychotes weddellii
GGGAGGACCCCTGACAGGCTGAGGAAGACCCCAGGCCCAGATTCAGCAGGTCTATGGAACGGTCAGAGCCACTAAAGGTGACCCGCGTTAATCCCCAGGGAGTTAGGACTGGGCGTCCCAGTGCATCAGCCGGAGGAGAAATCAATACCCATCGCCTCCAGGACTGAAGTGCCTAATATTTTTTGAGCAGCCGAGGGCTCGGCTGACATCTGGGCCTCTCCTGCGCCTCTCACCGCACAATCATCTCTGAATGA
>NW_027863742.1:0-254 GCF_054177405.1 Leptonychotes weddellii
CATGACATTAGTCCCAGCAATGGTTTCATGGATATGACATGAAAAGCACAGGTAATTGGGGCACCTGGGTGGCTCAGTTGGTTAAGCGACTGCCTTCGGCTCAGGTCATGATCCTGGAGTCCCGGGATCGAGTCCCGCATCGGGCTCCCTGCTCGGCAGGGAGTCTGCTTCTCCCTCTCCCACTCCCCGTTTGTGTTCCCTCTCTCGCTGTGTCTTTCTCTGTCAAATAAATAAATAAAATCTTTAAAAAAAAA
>NW_027863743.1:0-254 GCF_054177405.1 Leptonychotes weddellii
CACTTAATGTGTGCTATCACGAGGACTATGCAGGAACGTTCGCGGCGGGCCGAGCGCGAGGCTGGCATGCAAGTGGAGGCTGCCGGCTTGCCGAGCACCGGATCCATGTCCGGGCGGCTCACCCGGCGTCTGACTCACCTGGACAGCTGTCGGCGGCGGCGGCCCCGGCCCCAGGGCACGAGAGCACGATGGCAAGCGTGACGGCGGGCCCAGTGGCCGCGGGAGCTCTGCCCCGCTCCATGGCTCTGGTCTGC
>NW_027863744.1:0-254 GCF_054177405.1 Leptonychotes weddellii
GACCCAAAGCTGATTTTCCGAAGGAGACATGGATACTGTCTAAAAATATGCTCACTCAGTCAAGCGTTTGAGGTCTGTTTACAGGGGAACAAGTAAATGGAGTAAAGTGCAGACCAAGGGCAGGGCGCACCTCATAGCGTTGTGCTCCCAGCACTGAGCACTTAATAAATACCTCGTAAATGAAAGAATCAGCCAGTTAATTACTGAGTAAACGGGTCTCAACAGGCTGCTGAGAGGACCACGAGCAGATCACC
>NW_027863745.1:0-1871 GCF_054177405.1 Leptonychotes weddellii
CCCAGCAGGAGAAGTGAATAATGAAGATCAGAGCAGAAATCAATGAAATAGAAACTAAAAGAACAGTAGAACAGATCAATGAAACTAGGAGCTGGTTCTTTGAAAGAATTAATAAGACTGATAAACCCCTGGGCAGACTTATCAAAAAGAAAAGAAAAAGGACACAAATAAATAAAATCATGAATGAAAGAGGAGAGATCACAACCAACACCAAAGAAATACAAACAATTATAAGAACATATTATGAGCAACTCTATGGCAGCAAACTGGGTAATCTGGAAGAAATGGATGCATTCCTAGAGATGTATAAACTACCAAAACTGAACCAGGAAGAAATAGAAAACCTGAACAGATCTATAACCACTAAGGAAATTGAAGCAGTAATCAAAAATCTCCCAACAAACAAGAGCCCAGGGCCAGATGGCTTCCAAGGGGAATTCTACCGAACATTTAAAGAAGAATTAATACCTCTTCTTCTGAAGCTGTTTCAAAGAATAGAAATGGAAGGAAAACTTCCAAACTCATGTTATGAGGCCACCATTACCTTGATCCCAAAATGAGACAAAGACCCCATCAAAAAGCAAAACTACAGACCAGTATCCCTGATGAACATGGATGCAACAATTCTCACCAAAATACTAGCCAACAGGATCCAACAGTACATTTAAAGAATTATTCACCACGACCAAGTGGGATTTATTCCTGGGCTTCAAGGTTGGTTCAACATCCACAAATCAATCAATGTGATACAATACATTAATAAAAGAAGACCAAGAACCATATGATCCTCTCAATAGATGCAGAAAAAGCATTTGACAAAGTACAGCATCCTTTCTTGATTAAAACTCTTCACAGTGTAGGGATAGAGGGTACATACCTCAATATCATAAAAGCCATCTATGAAAAACCCACAGCGAATATCATACTCAATGGGGAAAAACTGAGAGCTTCTCCCCTAAGGTCAGGAACACGGCAGGGATGTCCACTATCACCACTGCTATTCATTATAGTATTAGAAGTCCTAGCCTCAGCAATCAGACAACAAAAAGAAATCAAAGGCATCTGAATCGGCAAAGAAGATGTCAAACTCTCACTTTTTGCAGATATGATACTTTATGTGGAAAACCCAAAAGACTCCACCTCAAACTGCTAGAACTCATACAGGAATTTAGTAAAGTGGCAGGATATAAAATCAATGCACAGAAATCAGTTGCATTTTATACACCAACAACAAGACAGAAGAAAGAGAAATTAAGGAGTCAATCCCATTTACAATTGCACCCAGAACCATAAGATACCTAGGAATAAATCTAACCAAAGATGCAAAGAATCTGTACTCAGAAAACTATAGAATACTCATGAAAGAAATTGAAGAAGATAAAAGAAATGAAAAACGTTCCATGCTCATGGATTGGAAGAACAAATATTGTGAAAATGTCAATGCTACCTAGAGCAATCTACACATTTAATGCAATCCTTATCAAAATACCATCCACTTTTTTCAAAGAAAAGGAACAAACAATCCTAAAATTTGTATGGAACAAGTAAAGACCCCGAATAGCCAGAGGAATGTTGAAAAAGAAAAGCAAAGCTGGTGGCATCACAATTCCAGACTTCAAGCTCTATTACAAAGCTGTCATCATCAAGACAGTATGGTACTGGCACAAAAACAGACACGTAGATCAATGGAACAGAGTAGAGAGCCCAGAAATCAACCCTCAACTCTATGGTCAACTAATCTTCGACAAAGCAGGAAAGAATGTCCAATGGAAAAAAGACAGTCTCTTCAACAAATGGTGTTGGGAAAATTGCACAGCCACAGGCAGAAGAATGAAACTGGACCATTTCCTTACACCACACACAAAAATAGA
>NW_027863746.1:0-254 GCF_054177405.1 Leptonychotes weddellii
AGAACAGGACTGCTCGTAGTCTTAGTGCTCTCTGGGTATCTACACTGATGCCTCATGAGCGAGGACAGCCTCCCCGAGAGGACTCCGGGAGCACATTTTGAGATCCGCAAAATTCTTAGCCTAGCACATTCGAAGTGCTCATTAAACATTATCTAACACTGATAAGTGAAGCTGTTGGCGTGAACGGCATTTCTCCAGATAGGAAGGGGCTGGAGAAAATACAGGCAAATCTCACTTCAGGGTGCTCCGCAGAT
>NW_027863747.1:0-254 GCF_054177405.1 Leptonychotes weddellii
GTGGAAGAGAATATTTGTACAAACTTCACGAATCATCCCACAGATTACTTATTATTTACAAAAGGGGAAAGGTACTTTTACAATGAAGAAATCATGTGAATACCACCTTCACATGATGATTACAATTTACTCATTAAAAGTGGGACCAATGTACATCACATGCCTCCTGATATAATGCCCTAAGAAGGACACTTTATAGGTTTTTTGAAAATCATATTTAACTTTTTTTCTAATTAAGAGGAAATAATAGAACA
>NW_027863748.1:0-254 GCF_054177405.1 Leptonychotes weddellii
ATGTAACTTCGGGTAAATTACTTAACATTACAAAGCTTGTTTGTTTCATCATCCGTAAAATACAAAGAAACACAGTTTTTAACCACGTTTAAGTTCTCACCCATCTTGGCTTTGTCCCTGTCCTCTTTAGTGAATCTCTTGTGGGCTGTTATATCCTAGTCCCTTCATCTGTAAAATGTGAATCATGTAATACAGGGATACCTCATTTTATTGCATTTCATTTTATTGTGCTTCACAAATATTGCGGTTTGTGG
>NW_027863749.1:0-254 GCF_054177405.1 Leptonychotes weddellii
GAAGAATGCAAGCCCCACAGAGCGTGTAAAGTCTCAGAGTAGTGAAAATCTGGAAAGACAGAGAGAGTGAGAACAAGCAGGGAGAGAGGGAGAGCGAGAAAGAGAGGTCCCCTGAGTTTATGTATTGGCTTCTGTTCCAAAAAAATGTTTCAAGCCTAGTGTGGGCTAAACAAGCTACGTCTCCAGGCCAGCTTGCAAGGTCTTCCCTAAGTGAGCTTATCAACACAGAAGAGTTGTCAGCCTGGTTCCTTTAC
>NW_027863750.1:0-254 GCF_054177405.1 Leptonychotes weddellii
AACATAAGAATAAAAAATAAAAAAATAAAAATAATTTAAATTGCTAAAAAAAACCCATTTAACTTGAAATTGTGTTTAAACGTAATGAAACTTTTTATAAGTACTAAATTCAGTGTTTAATGAAGTTAACATGTATTTGTGGGCATTTTAATTAAATAGTTTTCTATTTGGAAAAAAAAAAAAAAAGAATCCTAAAAGAGAATTCAATCCCATTGCTGCCAATCAGTTTTGATCCTATGCAACTATGAAACTCA
>NW_027863751.1:0-254 GCF_054177405.1 Leptonychotes weddellii
AAATATCTTCTCCCATTCAGTAGGTTGCCCTTTTGTTTTGTTGATTGTTTCCTTCAGTGTGCAAAACCTTTTTATTTTGGTGTAGTCCCAATAGTTTAATTTTTTGCTTTTGTTTCCCTTGCCAAAACAGACATATCTAGAAAAACATTTCTATGGCCAATATCCAAGAAATTACTGCCTATGTTTTCTTTTTTTTTTTTTATGTTCAGTTAGCCACTGTATAGTACATCATTAGTTTTTGATGTAGTGTTCAA
>NW_027863752.1:0-254 GCF_054177405.1 Leptonychotes weddellii
CGGACGACCGCGGTGTGTGAACAGACAATCCTGCACCTGCCCCACAGTCAGGTCAGCAGTAGCCTCACCCGATGCCACAGGCCCACATCACTCCCCTCCCTCCTCCCGTCACGTAGGCACTTCATCTCACAGCGTTGCAACAAAGGGGGGTACGGCTCATTGCGATGATTTTGAGAGACCCCAGTCACAGAACTTTATTCACAACATATTGCTATAGTTGCTCCATTTCATTATTAGCTATTGTGAGCCTCTTC
>NW_027863753.1:0-254 GCF_054177405.1 Leptonychotes weddellii
AGAAATGTGTTCCTAAATCCCAACCACATTTTTGCTCTTAGGTTATATGACACACCTGGAAAGCAAAGGCCAGCAGACATGTCCAACTTCACCAGCATACAACCAGCTCAGAAGAACCCTTCATTTGGGGATTAATGCTCTGTGCCAGCATCTTAACATTCTTTTTTTTTTTTTAAAGATTTTATTTATTTATTTGAGACAGAGAGAATGAGAGACAGAGAGCACAAGAGGGAAGAGGGCAGAGGGAGAAGCAG
>NW_027863754.1:0-254 GCF_054177405.1 Leptonychotes weddellii
CCTCTGGAGGTTCTAAGGGAGAATCTGTTTCCTTGCCTTTTCTGGCTTCTAGAGTTCCATTTTTTGGCTCATGGCCCCTTCATCCATCTTCAAAGCCAGCAGTATAGCATCTTCTCTCTCTGACCCTGCTTCCATCTGTTTCCACCCATGGCCTTCTTCTTCTTTATGTAATAAAATCTCCCTTTGCCTCCTTTTTCTAAGAACATTTATGAGTGTGCTTAGGGTCCACCCATATAATCCAGAATGATTCCCTC
>NW_027863755.1:0-254 GCF_054177405.1 Leptonychotes weddellii
ACAGAACCACAGTGGGGGAGGGGTAGGTTAAGTGACGGTAGAGCTGTTTCCACCCAGGCCCAAATATCAACTTGTTTCAGACAAGACATAAACTATAGGGGGGGCGGAGCAAGATGGCAGCGGAGTAGGAGACCTGGATTTCGTCTCCTCTCAGGAATTCAGCTGGATAGGGATCAAACCATTCTGAACACCTACAAACCCAACAGGAGACCGAAGAAAGGAATAGCAACAACTCTCTGAACAGAAAAGCGACC
>NW_027863756.1:0-1871 GCF_054177405.1 Leptonychotes weddellii
CCAGGGAGGGAGGTAAAATAGACAGTTTTAGCAGAGTGTATGAAGGGACTGGGGTTTCTTGGAACACAATTTCTGATAACTCCAGTGCAGTGGAAGCAGGGACACCTTTGGAGTCAGAAGCACCAGGGTTGGAATCCTTCCCTTACCGATTATTAGCTGTTTGACTGTGGGCAGGTCATCGTTCCACTTTGAGGTTTCCGCTCTGTAACGGGAACATAGTAATACCCTTGTTGTCAGGTTTCTGTGAGGACTGAACAAGTTAAAAGAACACAGGACGGCAGGCTCATGTAGCAGGTGCTCAACTGAACTTGAATCTCAACCTGGCCTCCTCCCTGAGGGATGGCAACGTGGGGGGCCTGTGGGCCATAGAGGGCACTCTAAGGTAGCGGAACAGCCCATGGAGATGGCCTGGCAGGGGAGGTAAGAGTGAGGCCAGGGTGGCCTCCTTCACTGCACCAGGTCCTCATTCTGGAGGCAACAGTGCAATGGAGAGCCCCGGGCCAGAGTCAGCACGTCTTAGGTCCCAGCTCTGCTGTGGGGCTTCTGGCGGGTCTGGCCCCTCTCCAGCCTCAGTCTCCAACCCTGTCCAATGGGAGAGTTGGGTGCAGGGGCCCCCCGGGGCCGCTGTCTTGGCGTGGGGGTGGGGGGGTGGGGAGGAGGTGCCTGGGCATCTGCATTCCGCACGGTGATCCAGGGAAAGCTTTGGAGTCGGGGGAGAGTGATTCCCTGAATGATAAGAACCACCCACTAACAAGGGGCAGGGAGACTTGGACAGGGAGGTGCCAAGTAGGACTTGGGGAGCTTCCAAATACACCTAATTTTCATTAATCATCTTCAGGCCATCCAAGATAAACATAAAATCCAGGTAAAAGTGCTTGCTCTGTTCACTGGGACTGGAACGTGGGCAGGCTCTGTGCCATGTAACCTCTGTGATATATAAATTCTAGAATCTCCTCTAGCCTCACTTCAGCCCCACGAAGCCCTTCAGTCCCCTGATGGGGTCCTTGTAGCCCCAATTTACAGCTGGTGCAGCTGAGCCTCAGAGAGAAGAGCCTTACCTGGGCACTCCTTCTAGCACACTTATACCATCCTTCTCCCATCCTAGCTGATGTGCACCTTCGACTTTGCAGGCGAATGGAAGGATAAATTCATTTGAGTGCATGGTGGAAGGAGACTTCCATGTGAATGAAAAGACCACCATCAAGGTGCCCATGATCCAGCGCCTGGGCATGTTTGACCTGCACTGGGACTGGGAGCTCGCCTGCTGGCTGCTGATGAAGCATGCTGGGGCAGAGACAGCACCTTCCTGACCCTGCCCAGCCCCGGGAAGATGCAGCAGCTGGAGGACAAGCTCTCTAGAAACCACCTCTCCAACATCCTCAGAGTCATTAACATACGGTGCTTCCCGGTCCAGGGCCAACCTGGGCGCTGCCACGTTGGGCCCGGCCCCAGGGAAGGAGGGTGGACCCACATCCCGTGGACTGCACAACTGCGCATGACCCAGTGTCCTGGACATAGGCTCATGTCACTCACACAGCACCAGCCAGGCTCCATGAGAAGGACAGTGCCCTTGGGGAGGAGGCCAAAGTCCTGTGTCCTTGGGGACTCCCTCCCCCACCACTCCCCAGTAGTGTGCATGGAGGGCTGCTCAGAGGAGGCAGGAGGCAACCCTTGAGACTTTGCAGGACAAGCTCATCCCTGTGACTCTACATTCTTTGGCCCCGGGGGCTGGAGGAACGAGAAATAGAATAAACCCATGCACACCTCCAGTCCTCCTGTGGGAGGCAGAAACAGCCAGAAATGAGACACTCCATGTGTGAAACCCCCTTGTTTCCTGTCGTGACAGGTCTGCCAGTTTACGTTTGCCCAAA
>NW_027863757.1:0-254 GCF_054177405.1 Leptonychotes weddellii
CGGAATTTGGTCATTTGTTTTCTGTATGTTTATTGTCTACATTTCTCTTTAGAATGTGAGCTCTCTGAAGCAGTGACGGTGTCCATCTTAATCAATACTCTATCACCGATAGAGTGCAAAGCCAATGTCTGACACATGGTAGTTGGTCAATAAATTTTTAAATGAGTGAATGTTGATTGATTTAATCTGAGACTTTGAATAAGTATTTTAATCTCTCCGTTTTGGATTTATCTCTTATAAAAGAAAGCATTGAA
>NW_027863758.1:0-254 GCF_054177405.1 Leptonychotes weddellii
AATTCCTAATTCTCAGGACCCCAGAATGGGGATCTATTTGGACGCGGGGTCTTCAAAGAGATGAGGTCAGTAGGGTGGAGCCTGATCCCATAGGATGCGGGTCCTTATAAAAAGAGGAGATGAAGATACAGACACACACACAGGGATGACCAGGTGAGGACCAGCCTCCAGCCCCACCTGGATCTCAGACTCCCAGCCTTGGCCCCACCTGGATCTCACTCACACTCCCAACCTCCAGCCCCTCCTTGGATCTC
>NW_027863759.1:0-254 GCF_054177405.1 Leptonychotes weddellii
GCTGTCCCACTCTTTGCCAACGTGGCCCGAAGTGACCTGTTCCATGTCCTTGCCCTCTGGCCAACTTCTGGTCAAGGAGTCAGCACAAGGGGAATAAGACACGTGCTTCTGACACACACCACGGGCCGAGTGCCCTGCTGCTTCTGCCCCCTCTCTGCACCAGGCAGATCTTTACACTCACCTGTTCAGACAGCCTCTCCTAATGACACAGATCCGTTTTCAACACACTTTGTTGCCTGTTTATTTTTCCCCAA
>NW_027863760.1:0-254 GCF_054177405.1 Leptonychotes weddellii
CTCTCTCTCTCTCATTCTCTCTCTCAAATAAATAAATAAAATCTTTAAAAAAAAAATATAAGAGATTGAATATGCAAACTGAACAATGATCAAACTATATATAAAAATAGAACTCTAACCCACAACCTAAAAAGCAACCAGCCTGGAAATCAAACCACCCTCTGCAGCAAAATGTCCAGGAAGTCAAACCACAACCCTGCGGTAATGGGCCCAAAATGGCCAGAACTTGATCAATAACTGACAGCTTCCCAAAG
>NW_027863761.1:0-254 GCF_054177405.1 Leptonychotes weddellii
CAATGGCCCTGCTGTTGTCTCTAATGCTGGTGGTCATGGCAGAAGGGGCTCCCTCTGCTTTAGGTTGAACTGTCACAAAAGTCATGGAAAGAACTGATGAAAAAGTTGGTAAATTCTACTCTGGCATGTGACTTTTGTCTCAGATATCTCCTTGAGGACATGGGCAGGGGTTACCCACTGTCTAAAATCTACCTGATCATATAGTAGGCACAAAATATTTTGTTAATAAATAAGGATTTAGTAAGCTCCTATTA
>NW_027863762.1:0-254 GCF_054177405.1 Leptonychotes weddellii
AAAAAAAAAAAAGCATAGAATAGAACTGAAAGAACTATCAGAGTAGTTAAGAGAACTGTGATGGTTAATTTTATAGGTCAACTTGGCTAGACCACGGTGCCCAGAGAGCTAGTCAAAAATGAAGGTGGCAGTGAAGGTATTTTTAGGTGACATTAACGTGCTCCAATCATCAGGCTTTGAGTAAAGATTACCCCCCATAATGTGGTAGGACTTATGCATGTAAGTTGAAGACCTTAAGAAGAAGATGGACCTTC
>NW_027863763.1:0-254 GCF_054177405.1 Leptonychotes weddellii
GAGTAGGAAAATACCAGACACTAGAGATTTAGAGTATTTTTTGTTCTGTTAGAAGAAACAATCAGAGAGAACAACTTATATATACATGCCAAAAATACGGGTAAATACTATGAATGGATACAATTTGACTCTAAAAATGAAAAATAAAAATGTTTTTTAAAAAAGGGATTGATAAGATGTTGGTTGAAAAAGGGAAAAAATTAAAAAAAAAAAGTTAAAAAAAATTAACTTTGAAAGACTAAAGAATCATGGTA
>NW_027863764.1:0-254 GCF_054177405.1 Leptonychotes weddellii
AGAGATGACTTAAAAATTTAAATCTTAAAAAAAGTTTAAATTACTTTTTAAACTTAGTCTGGTTCTAAGCAATAATATCCATAGAATCTTGAGTTTGGTGTGCTCAATATATATATATTTTTAAATTTTATTATGTTATGTTAGTCACCATACAATACATCATTAGTTTTTGATGTAGTGATCCACGATCCATTGTTTTTGTATAACACCCAGTGCTCCATGCAGTACATGCCCTCCTTAATACCCATCACCAG
>NW_027863765.1:0-254 GCF_054177405.1 Leptonychotes weddellii
ACCAGAGTACTCATTCTTAACCACTCTTGCAAATTTCCAATACTTAGTTCATAGTAGTGAATCAGTGTGTCATATCGATGTTGGAGTTGGAAGCATCACCATCTGACATAACCCCTAACTCTTTCTTCCTCTCTGGAGCACACTTATGCTATTCTGGCACATGTGAATAGCCAGAACTTCTCTTTTTTTTTTTTTTTTTATTCTTATGTTAATCCCCATACATTACATCATTAGTTCTAGATGAAGTGTTTCAT
>NW_027863766.1:0-254 GCF_054177405.1 Leptonychotes weddellii
GGAGCCTGCTTCTGCCTCTGACCCTCCCCCCTCTCATGTGCTCTCTCTCATTCTCTCTGTCTCAAATAAATAAATAAAATCTTTAAAAAAAAAAAAAATTATGGGATGTGGCCATGAGAATGAACGAATCACAATGACACATGATGAGGAGGAGGATCAGAAACCAGAAGAAATGAGGGCGCCTGGGTGGCTCAGTTGGTTGAGCGACTGCCTTCGGCTCAGGTCATGATCCTGGAGTCCCGGGATCGAGTCCC
>NW_027863767.1:0-1871 GCF_054177405.1 Leptonychotes weddellii
TATTTTTATTTTTTTATTTTTTATTATGTTCAGTTAGCCAGCGTGCAGTACATCATAAGTTTTTGTTGTAGTGTTCAACAATTCATGAGTTGCATATAACCCCCAGTGCTCATCCCAATATGTGCCCTCCTTAATACTCATCACCCAGTTACCCCATCCCCCCACCCTCTTCATTTTTAAAAAAAGATTTATTTATTTATTGGGGGGGTAGAGAGAGAGAGAGCGCATGAGAGCGCACATGCTCATGCAGGGGATGGGGCAGAGGGAGAAGGAGAGAATCTTTTTTTTTTTTTAAAGATTTTATTTATTTATTTGAGAGAGAGAGAAAGCATGAGGTGGGGAGGGTCAGAGGGAGAAGCAGACTCCTTGCTGAGCAAGGAGCCCGATGCGGGACTCGATCCTGGGACTCCAGGATCATGACCTGAGCCGAAGGCAGTCCCTTAACCAACTGAGCCACCCAGGCGCCCAGAAGGAGAGAATCTTAAGCAGACTCCCTGCTGAGCGTGGAGCCTGATGCAGGGCTTGATCCCAGGACCCTGAGATCATGACCTGAGCCTGAATCAAGAGTCTGTTACTTAACTGACTGAGCCACCCAGGCACCCCTTAAGATTTTATCTTTAAGTAATCTCTACCCAATGAGGGGCTCAAATTTAAAACCCCAAGATGAAGAGTTGCATGCTCCACTGACTGAGCCAGCCAGGTACCCCATAACTATGGAAACTTTTAAACACTGCCAAGAAAGAGTAAACTAATGAGCTTCCATAAAGTTTCCTGATTATCTTTATTATTCCCATTATTACTGTTATGACTGTTCCTGATATTTTAAGACTTTATTTATTTTTTATTTATATTTTAATTTTTATTTTTTAAGATTTTATTTATTTATTTGACAGAGAAAGACACAGCGAGAGAGGGAACACAAGCAGGGGGAGTAGGAGAGGGGGAAGCAGGCTTCCCGCGGAGCAGGGAGCCCGATGCGGGGCTCAGTCCCAGCACCCTGGGATCATGACCTGAGCCGAAGGCAGACGCTTAACGACTAAGCCACCCAGGTGCCCCAAGACTTTATTTTTATATAATTAAAATTTTTCCATTGAAAAGTTGCAAAAATAGTATAAGGAATTCTCATATAATCTTTACCAAATTCCCCAATTGTTTACATTTTGCCTGTTTTATGGCTCCGTCAGCCACATAACACCAGGAATATACCTGTAATTCAATGACAGCTTATTTTAGCTTTCTGAAGAAAGGAAGTCCCACATATGGGTATCAGGAGGTATCCTGGGAAGAGGGATTTAGGAGAGGCTGATTATAGAAATTTAGCACCAGTTAGTTGGTAATATTAGATATTATACTACATAATAGTATCTATTAGTTATCTATTAGATGTTAGCTATCTAGTAAGTTATTATTAATAGTAGTTAATAGTGTTACCTGTTAGATAATGCTGAAAAACATTATATAATATCCTGTTATGTAATCCACAGTCCTGTTAATTTTGTTCTGTTTTTCATTTAAAGGCCTTATAACCACTCTCCCCTCCCCCATCCGAGTTCAAAGTCCCAATTTTATGCTTTGCCTTAAGCTGTATATTTGTTTATAAACATTTTACAAAAACTTCATCACACTTGATGTTCCTTAACGTGGATTGCATTCCATATCCTTTGTCTTTTTCATTGATGCTTTTCTTTTTTAACTTTTTATTTTTCCATGTAAGCTCTATGCCCAGTGTGGGGCCTTGAACTCGTGACCCCAAGATCAAGAGTTGCATGCTGTACTGACTGAGCCAGGTGCCCTTGTTCCTGAAGCAATATTTGTTTATTATTCTGTAGATTTTATTTATTTAGAGAGAGGGAGAATGCAAGTGGGGGAAG
>NW_027863768.1:0-254 GCF_054177405.1 Leptonychotes weddellii
TCTGCTTCTCATCGACCCACCTTTGGGGTTACCCCTTCTCGGAGTGGTCAGTGTCGCCTTCCAACACCCAAGTCTGACCATGTCTCCTGCTGTTTAGAATTCTGATGTGTCTCCACATGAAGTTGAGACAAGGAGCATCTTGATTTGGCCCCCGCCCAGCTGTCCTGCCTCAACTCCTTCCACCTGCTGCATTGGCAGGTACCTGCTCGTAAAGCTCAACAGCTGCTGGTCACCACATCCTCAGGTCCCTTCCA
>NW_027863769.1:0-254 GCF_054177405.1 Leptonychotes weddellii
CCGCGTGGAAGAGGCATGAGATGGAGCAGATGTGGGGCAAGTCAGATGGCGGCAGCCCCTCTCACCTCTTTCCCTCCTCCCAATCTCTTCTGCTCACCACTTTCCCGCACTTGCCTGCTGGAGAACCTTCCATGGCTCCCTATTTCTCATCAAAATCTTCTGGCTTTGAGGCCTTTACATCCTCCCACCCCTCGGGACTGTTCCCCTGGTCACTTATCTCAGCCGGCTCTCCCCCTTGCCACCATCACTCCTGC
>NW_027863770.1:0-254 GCF_054177405.1 Leptonychotes weddellii
CGAAAGACACACTGGAAAGACACACAAAACAGAAGGATGAGACGGGGAGAAACCGAATTATCCACAGATAATATGAGCATCCACTCAAACCACACGTGAACTGTAATTAGAGAGATAGTTTAGCAAGGTGGCTAAACACAAGGACAGTATACAACAGTTAACTGTCTACATCAGCAAGAGAAAGAAAATATTTTTTGAACAGTAACTTTTGGAGTAGCAACAAAATATAAGACAGCTAGGGACAGGTCTGACAA
>NW_027863771.1:0-254 GCF_054177405.1 Leptonychotes weddellii
TCTGCACATAAAGACAGTCGTACTTCTTTCCAGTCTGTGTCTTGTCCCTTTCCCAGCTTCGTTCAGCCGAGAACTCCAGCACCGTGTCGGGGCTTAGCGGGAAAGGGTTCAGTCTTTGACCGTCCACGACAGCGGCAGCCGCAGGGGTTTGGAAATACTCCTCATGCAGTTGGGAAACTTCCTCGATCCTGTTGTCCTGCAGTTTTAATTGTAACAGGTGGCTGTTGAAATTTGTCAAAACTTCTTCTGTTCCA
>NW_027863772.1:0-254 GCF_054177405.1 Leptonychotes weddellii
AGAAACTCTAGGGCTTTTTCTCTCTCAATAAAGATAATCAGTTTGTGTGTGCACTGTTTATTGAATAGTGTGTCATAACTCCCACTGATCTACAATGCTCCATCTGTCAGATATTGAATTTTCTTATACATGTGTGGGTCTTTTATGACTCTTTGTTCTAGTCTGCTGGTCTGTTGTCTATCCCAACATCACTGTCACAATGTTTTAATTATACCTTTATATTAAGTCCTGACATATGGTAGGTACCATATTGC
>NW_027863773.1:0-254 GCF_054177405.1 Leptonychotes weddellii
AATGTAGGACGGGACCTGCCTGAATCTCTTGAGTCATTGTTTGGAGGAAAGCCACGCAGAAGAGCTACCTGACCTGCCCTGGCTTGTGATATAAGTAAGAAACAACTGTGATGTGTCTGGCTACTGAGTTTTCTATCTGGTTTATTTGTTTGTTTTGTATTTGTTTGCTATATCCTAGCCTATCTTGGCTGATACGAGACGACTTGTCCTTTATCAGCTCCTGTGTTGGTCTACATGAGAGTTTCCCATGACCT
>NW_027863774.1:0-254 GCF_054177405.1 Leptonychotes weddellii
ATGACCCCCTTTTCAAGTCTGATGTTGGTAATCCGTGTCTTCTTTCTTTTTTCCTGGTTAGCCTGGCTAAGGGCTTGTCAAATTTATTGGTCTTTTCAAAGAATCAGATTTGGGTTTTGTTGACTTTTCTCTATTGATGTCCTGTTTTCAATTTCATTGATTTCTGCTCTAATTGTTTTAAGTTCTTTTCTTCTGATTGATTTGGACATAAAGACAAGACTTTCAGTTCTTATATTTCTCTGAACTCAAGGAAT
>NW_027863775.1:0-254 GCF_054177405.1 Leptonychotes weddellii
ATGAATAAATAAACGAGTAATGAAGCTAAGGACAATTTGATGATGCCAAACAATTAGGTAATGTAATTGAAGTAGACTGGAGGAAGGTGGGGGTGTGGCTTTAGGAGGAAAGTCAGGGAAAACGTCTCTGAGAGTGGTAACATTTGAGTAGCAATTTGAATAACGAGGAGTCAGCTATAGAAGTTTTGGAGTAAGAACACAGCAGGCAGACAGAAAGGCAGAATTCCCTGAGGTGGAAACTTACTGATTTCTTA
>NW_027863776.1:0-254 GCF_054177405.1 Leptonychotes weddellii
CTAGGTCAGGATGGACAGGATCGGGCTCCCTGTCACCGCTCTGATCTCCATCTCCTACCTGTCTTGCCTGGGCTCACGTATGCTCCGGCCACACTGACCTCTTGCTCCTGGAACAGGCCAGGCAGGCTCCCACCTGAGGGCCATTCCACGGGCTGTCACCTGTGCCAGGAAAGTGACTCCCCCAGATGTCCACGGTCACGCCTCACCTCCTTCCAGTCTTCTCTCAGAAGTCTCCTTCTTGAGGAAGTCCGTTC
>NW_027863777.1:0-254 GCF_054177405.1 Leptonychotes weddellii
TAATTCTTAAATTTTAGGGATATACTTTAATATCTTTATTAAATATCTGTCCTTCTCAAACCCTTTGTACATTTAAAATCTGAATTTCTTAGTTGGGAATGATGGGGGGCATTTGCTCTGTGTTTAAGAGCCATTGGATTTTCTTTTTATTGAATTTTCATAATGATTTTCTTTTCTTAAATTTGGAAGTTTTTTTTTTTTAACCTGAATGCTTTAAGCTTAGCCCTGTAGCTCTTGATCCATGATGATAATAA
>NW_027863778.1:0-1870 GCF_054177405.1 Leptonychotes weddellii
CTGCCCATTTTTTGACTTGATTATTTGTTTTTTGGATGTTGAATTTGAGAAGTTCTTTATAGATCTTGGCTATCAGCCCTTTGTCTGTAGTGTCATTTGCAAAAATCTCCCATTTGGTGGGTTGCCTCTTTCTTTTGTTGACTGTTTCCTTTGCTGTGAAGAAGCTTTTTATCTTGATGAAGTCCCAAAAGTTCATTTTCACTTTCATTTCCCTTGCCTTTGGAGACATGTCTTGAAAGAAGTTGCTGTGGCCAATGTCGAAGAGGATACTGCCTATGTTCTCCTCTAGGATTTTGATGGATTCCTGTTTCACATTGAGGTCTTTCATCCATTTTGAGTTTATCTTTGTGTATGGTGTAAGAGAATGGTCGCATTTCATTCTTCTGTATATAGCTGTACAATTTTCCCAGCACCATTTATTGAAGAGACTGTCTTTTTTTCCATTGCATATTTTTTCCTGCTTTGTCGGATTTTATTTGACCATAGAGTTGAGGGTCCATATCTGGGCTCTCTATTCTGTTCCATTGGTCCATGTGTCTGTTTTTATGCCAGTTCCATTGGTCCATGCTGTCTTGGTGATCACAGCTTTGTAATAGAGCTTGAAATCAGGCAACATGATGTCCCAAGCTTTGTTTTTCTTTTTCAACATATCCTTGGCAATTCAGGGTCTTTTCTGATTCCATATAAATTTTAGGATTGTTTGTTCCAGCACTTTGAAAAATGCCATTGGTATTTTGATCAGGATGGCATTGAAGGTATATATTGCTCTGGGCAGTGTAGACATTTTAACAATGTTTATTCTTCCAATCCATGAGCATGGAATGTTTTTCAATCTTTTTGTGTCTTCAATTTCCTTCTTGAGTGTTCTGTAGTTCCTAGAGTATAGATCCTTTACCTCTTTGGTTAAGTTTATTCCAAGGTATCTTACGGTTTTTGGTGCTATTGTAAATGGAATCAATTCTCTAATTTCTCTTTCTACAGTTACATGTTAGTGTATAAGAAAGCAACTGATTTCTGTGCATTTTGTATCCTGCCACATCACTGAACTGCTGTATGAGTTCTAGTAATTTGGGGGTGGAGTCTTTTGGGTTTTCCACATAAAGTATGATGTCATCTGCGAAAAGAGAGAGTTGGACTTCTTCTTTGCCAATTTGAATACCTGTTTTTTTCTTTTTGTTGTCTGATTGCTGTTGCTAGGACTTCTAGTACTATGTTGAACAATAGTGATGAGCATCCGTGTCATGTTCCTGATCTTAAGGGAAAGGCTCTCAGTTTTTCCCCATTGAGAATGATAATTGCTGTGGGTTTTTCATAGATGGATTTTATGAAATTGAGGAATGTTCCTTCTATCCTTATACTCTGAAGAGTTTTAATTAGGAAAGGATGCGTATTTTGTCATCAATTGAGAGGACCCTATGGTTATTTTCTCTCCTCTTATTAATGTGCTCTATCACATTGATTGAGAACCACCTTTGCATTCCAGGTATAAATCCCACTTGATTGTGGTCGATGATCCTTTTAATGTACTGTTGGATCCTATTAGCTAGGATTTTGTTGAGAATTTTGACATCCACATTCATCAGGGATATTGGTCTGAAATTCTCTTTTTTGATGGGGTCTTTGCCTGGTTTTGGGATCAAGGTAATGCTGGCCTCATAGAATGAGTCTGGAAGCTTTCCTTCTGTTTCTATTTTTTGAAATAGCTTCAAGAGAATAGGTATTATTTCTTCTTTGAATTTGGTAGAACTCCCCAGGGAATCCATCAGGCCCTGGACTCTTGTTTTTTTGGGAGGTTTTTGATCACTGCTTCAATCTCCTTACTGGTTATTGGTCTATTCAGGTTGGCCCTTTCATTCATAATTTTATTAAG
>NW_027863779.1:0-254 GCF_054177405.1 Leptonychotes weddellii
CCAAGTCTGAAATCTTTTATTGATCTGCTCCTGTCTTTATCACTGTTCTCTTTGGGGGAGCTCAGACCTCCCACTCACAAATAGAATTAGATGTCTCTTCATCAAATCTCTGTTTACTTCCTTGGTTCTTTTTATTACGTTTTAATTTTTATGTCCATTTTTCTCCTAAGACAACTTTATGCTTTGGGACTTTTCAAGTCCTTCCTCTTCTATGTCTTCTGTCTTCCTTATCCCAAGACCTCTCTTTAAGTTCC
>NW_027863780.1:0-254 GCF_054177405.1 Leptonychotes weddellii
GGGTGGGGAGAGAGGCATTTCATAACACAGGGCACCAGGGTAGGTAGCAGGAGGCATGCACAGGAAAATACACAGACAAAGGCTCCGGGCTGGACAGTGGAGTGGCACATCCCCGGGTCTGAAAAGGTCAATGCCTGGAGCCCAAAAAAGGAGCAAGTCCTCCAAGAAACACGAAAAGGTATCGAGGGGCCAATATGTGCATGAACATCTGGGCCATATTCTGAATTTAGATCTTTAAGAGTAATAGAAAGCTA
>NW_027863781.1:0-254 GCF_054177405.1 Leptonychotes weddellii
TTTACACCTGAAGTGACATGATATTCAGTACTTGCTTCAAAATAATCCAGTTTGGGCAGGATGGGAGGTGGAAAGAGAGAATGAGTGAGAGTGTAGATGAAATGAAATTGGCTGTGTGTTAGTGATGGATGAAGCTGGGTGCTGAGTTTGTAGTGATTTATGCTGCTGCTCTTTCTAGCTTTATGTATGTTTGGAAGTTTCCATAATAAAAAGCTCATGAAAAGAGATTAGGGGAAAATAGAAAAAAAAAAAAA
>NW_027863782.1:0-254 GCF_054177405.1 Leptonychotes weddellii
TCAGCTAGAAGAGGGGCTTGTAAAAATGGGAGGGAGGTTTTCCAACAATGGCCACCCACCTCTCTTCAGTTCTGTGATCAGAAGCAGCCGTCAGCTATCAGAACAAAGATTCCTGATAGTTGGAGGGCAGGGCCCTGTTTGCCCACCCTGGTTTTCATAAGCTGCTGCAAGCTGCTCTAGGAAGTCAGGCACAGCTGCCTGCCATGTGTCTGAGATGTGGGAGATGGGTGGCTGCTACTGTAGAAGAGCTGAAA
>NW_027863783.1:0-254 GCF_054177405.1 Leptonychotes weddellii
CTCAGAGTGATTCTGCTCTCCAACTGAATCCTGACTGACACAATACCTTTTCTGTTGTTGTTGCTTACCCTTACATTGTTTAATTCAATCATATATATGTATATGTAACATGACATAGATATGTATTTTCCCTTTCCTATAATAGCATATTACACACAATTGCTCACCTTGCCTTTTTTTATATTATTAGATTTTTTTTTAAATTTATTTGACAGAGAGAGAGAGAGCACAAGTAGGCAGAGCAGCAGGCAGAG
>NW_027863784.1:0-254 GCF_054177405.1 Leptonychotes weddellii
GTGGCTCAGTTGGTTAAGCGACTGCCTTCGGCTCAGGTCATGATCCTGGAGTCCCGGGATCGAGTCCCGCATCGGGCTCTCTGCTCGGCAGGGAGCCTGCTTCTCCCTCTCCCACTCCCCCTGCTTGTGTCCCCTCTCTCGCTGTGTCTCTCTCTGTCAAATAAATAAATAAAATCTTTAAAAAAAAAAAAAAAGAAAAGAAAACTAGATCCCAGAATTGTAAAGAAAGAAAAACATATATGTACAAAATAAAA
>NW_027863785.1:0-254 GCF_054177405.1 Leptonychotes weddellii
GGGAAGCCTGCTTTTCCCTCTCCCACTCCCCCTGCTTGTGTTCCCTCTTTCGCTGTCTCTCTCTGTCAATTAAATAAATAAATAAAAGCTTAAAAACAAAACAAAAACAAAAACTGTAGTGGTTCCAAATGATACTGTTTACAGATACTACTCAAACTGGGCTAGAGTAAGGCCATATCTTTTCTAGCATCAGTATCTTCCCAGTTAACATTTGCTGAAATTATACGAGTCTCAGCTGAAAGCCTGGGTCTAAA
>NW_027863786.1:0-254 GCF_054177405.1 Leptonychotes weddellii
CATCTGTTCTCTTACAGTTAGCATTTGCCTGGTATATATTTTTCTCTTGCAAGCTGAATATGGCTGGATTTTTTTTTAACCCAATCTTGGAGTTTCTAAGACTCTAAGGGGAATTTAGCCTGTTTACATTTACTGTAATAATACATTAGGTCTGATTCCTGACATTTTATGCATTCTAATTCTTTACTGCCTTCCCTTATTTGGGAGTTCTAAATGAATTCTTATTTCCTTCCTTTTTCCCTCCATTATTTTTA
>NW_027863787.1:0-254 GCF_054177405.1 Leptonychotes weddellii
ATGACAACCCGGCTGATCGCCATTCGTTTTTAATACCACAAACCAATCGGGGGACGAGGGACTTTAATTGTTGATGCCCCAGTCTGGGGCTGGGTGGGAGCTCGCCTCAGACCCAGGCCGGGGACAGGTGAGAGGTCAGCTCCGTGGCCCAGCCAGCGAACGGGCATCTGGGCACTCAGCCAGCCAAAGGCCACTGGCCAGAAGGGCCCCTAACGGCCTCCTGAATCTGTGCAGCTGTGAGCAGCAAGGAGAGA
>NW_027863788.1:0-254 GCF_054177405.1 Leptonychotes weddellii
TGCTCCTTATGTTGCTGATTAAAATACTTGGGGAGCTGTATCAGAAGAATTCCAATTACATGATCCAAGATCAGAAACTCTGATGGGAATAGTTAGTGTTTATTGAGCATTCTCCATGAGTGGGCCATTCATGGTTCTGAGCACATTACCACAACCCATTTTATGTAGCTTCTGTTGCTCCTACTTGATAGACAATGGAGCAGTCTCCATTTCTAAGCCTGTGTTTCTCTCTGTGTGAATGAAGAGTCCCACCA
>NW_027863789.1:0-1870 GCF_054177405.1 Leptonychotes weddellii
AAGATCTATAAAGAACTTCTCAACTCAACACCCAAAAAACAAATAATCAAGTCAAAAAGTGGGCAGAAGATATGAAAAGACACTTCTCTGAAGAAGACATACAAATAGCTAACAGACACATGAAAAAATGTTCAGCATCATTAGCCATCAGGGAAATCCAAATCAAAACCACATTGAGATACCACCTTATACCAGTTAGAATGGCAAAAATGGACAGGGAAAGAAACAACAAATGTTGGAGAGGTTGTGGAGAAAGGGGAACCCTCTTAACTGTTGGTGAGAATGCAAGTTGGTACAGCCACTTTGGAAAACAGTGTGGAGTTTCCTCAAAAATCTAAAAATAGAGCTACCCTATGACCCAGCAATTGCACTCCTGGGTATTTACCCCAAAGACACAGATGTAGTGAAAAGAAGGGCCATATGCACCCCAATGTACCTAGCAGCAATGTCCGCAATAGCCAAACTGTGGAAAGAGCCGAGATGCCCTTCAACAGACGAATGGATAAAGAAGATGTGGTCCATATATACAATGGAATATTACTCAACCATCAGAAAGGATGAATACCCAACTTTTACATCAACATGGATGGGACTGGAGGAGATTATGCTAAGTGAAATAAGACAAGCAGAGAAAGTCAACTATCATATGGTTTCACTTATTTGTGGAACATAAGGGATAGCATGGAGGAGAAGGAAGGGAATAGCACTAGGAGAAGGAAGGGAAAAATGAGGGGGGCAGGAATTGGAGGGAGAGATGAAGCATGACAGACTATGGACTCTGAGAAACAAACAGAGTTTTAGAGGGGAGGGGGGAGGGGGATGGGTTAGCCTGGTGATAGGTAGGAGGGCACGTACTGCATGGAGCACTGGGTGTTATACGAAAACAATGGATCGTGGATCACCACATCAAAAACTAATGATGTATTGTATGGTGACTAACATAAGATAAAAAATTTTTTTAAAAAATCATAAGGAAGAGAAAAATATATATATATACAAGGTAAAAAATAAAATCTAGGTACTTCAAGTTAAGATTAGTGAGATTTTAAATTTAGCAGCAGCTACTTTTGTCTTAGTGTTTGAGTCCTCTAATAATAAATTCTTACAAGCTTTATGTAATTAAATTGTCAATTGAGTGAATTCGGGTAATTTGAGTAAATTGAGTCGATTTACTCAAAAAAATGGAGTAAAGATGCTAAATTCTCCACCTAATTTTTTAGAAAGAAATCTTTTTTTACTTTTATTTTATTATGTTATGTTAGTCACCATACATCATTAGTTTTTATGTAGTGATCCATGATTCATTGATTTGTATAACACCCAGTGCTCCATGAAGTACGTGCCCTCCTTAATACCCATCACCAGGCTAACCCATCCCCCCACCCCCTTCCCCTCTAAAACCCTCAGTTTGTTTCTCAGAGTCCATAGTCTCTCATGCTTCATCTCTCCCTCCAATTCCCGCCCCCCTCATTTTTCCCTTCCTTCTCCTAATGTCCTCCATGCTATCCCTTATGTTCCACAAATAAGTGAAACCATATGATAGTTGACTTCTCTGCTTGTCTTATTTCACTTAGCATAATCTCCTCCAGTCTCATCCATGTTGATGTAAAAGTTGGGTATTCATCCTTTCTGATGGCTGAGTAATATTCCATTGTATATATGGACCACATCTTCTTTATCTATTCGTCTGTTGAAGGGCATCTCGGCTCTTTCCACAGTTTGGCTATTGCGGACATTGCTGCTATGAACATTGGGGTGCATATGGCCCTTCTTTTCACTACATCTGTGTCTTTGGGGTAAATACCCAGGAGTGCAATTGCTGGGTCATAGGGTAGCCCTATTTTTAGATTTTTGAGGAAACTCCACACTG
>NW_027863790.1:0-254 GCF_054177405.1 Leptonychotes weddellii
CCGGGAAAGCCTGGAGGTTTACTCCTTTAACCACTAAGTACTGAAGAGCCACCATGTGTTGAATATTCTGCTAGACACTGCAGAGGATAAGAAGATGAGTAAGAGGGGCGGAGCAAGATGGCGGAGGAGTAGGAGACCTGGATTTCGTCTCCTCTCAGGAATTCAGCTGGATAGGGATCAAACCATTCTGAACACCTACGGACTCAACAGGAGATCGAAGAAAGGAATAGCAACAACTCTCTGAACAGAAAAGC
>NW_027863791.1:0-254 GCF_054177405.1 Leptonychotes weddellii
AATATTCCCTTTGGACCAGTGGGAAATTACTCAGATTTCTGTCCTTGTAAACGCCTGTCCTGGTCTCTATGGAAGATGTGTTTTACAATCTTTATGCTTCCAGAAAAGGAGTCAAAGACAAAGCTGGAAATCCAAACCACAAGGACTTTGCTAAAGCAAAAAGGAAACTTTATTATATGTATGCTCCCCAGGGTCTCAACTTGACTTTATTCAAGGCATATAAAATGTAGTTATTGGACACTTCTGATATGTTG
>NW_027863792.1:0-254 GCF_054177405.1 Leptonychotes weddellii
AGATTATGGAGATTCATCAGGCAACAGATGTGAAGAACAAAATAGAACTTCTAAAAACAAAGATACACACACACATATATATTTCAAAGTATAATCCCAGAAGGCAGGATATAAGCAGATAAGTTACAAATGATGAGATATTGGTTTAAGGTTGCTCTGCACATAATTCCAGAAGACAACTCAGACAAAATGGTAGAAAATAGAAGGTAAGAGCCACAGAAGATGTCTCCCAAGAGTCTCTTGCTCTCAGTAAC
>NW_027863793.1:0-254 GCF_054177405.1 Leptonychotes weddellii
AAATATCTTCTCCCATTCAGTAGGTTGCCCTTTTGTTTTGTTGATTGTTTCCTAAAGTGTGCAAAACCTTTTTATTTTGGTGTAGTCCCAATAGTTTAATTTTTTGCTTTTGTTTCCCTTGCCAAAACAGACATATCTAGAAAAACATTTCTATGGCCAATATCCAAGAAATTACTGCCTATGTTTTCTTTTTTTTTTTATGTTCAGTTAGCCACTGTATAGTACATCATTAGTTTTTGATGTAGTGTTCAATG
>NW_027863794.1:0-254 GCF_054177405.1 Leptonychotes weddellii
GGTTAAATATGATTTTTAAGTATTTACTCATTGGGGTGGGTGGGCTTTTGGCAGGTTACAGAACATCTTTGTGCCGAGACTCTTCTAGTCTGATCAAAGCAGAAGATGATGTATTGTCAAGGTGGTGATGGAGGAGATGTTTAGGATTGCTTATTTGCCCATTTCATTCTCAGGACAGTACTCCAGAATGTTTCTGTAGCATGAAAGGTATGAGAACATCAAGGAGTCCAAGGCCATGTCACGCTCTGAAGGCA
>NW_027863795.1:0-254 GCF_054177405.1 Leptonychotes weddellii
CCCGACGTGCACTGGGCCGCTCGGCCTCGCTGAGGAAAATAATTAAACACGGGCGACGGAGATGCGAAGAAGCCGAGAAGCAAAACGTCCCCATACGCACTGTTTGTGCAGACTTGCTGAGAGGAGCACAAGCAGCACCCAGAAGCTTCGGGGAACTTCTCTGAGTGTTCTAAAGGGTGCTCCGAGAGCTGGAAGACTGCGTCTGCTGAAGAGAAGGGAAAGCCTGAAGACACGGCAAAGGCGCACAAGGCCCG
>NW_027863796.1:0-254 GCF_054177405.1 Leptonychotes weddellii
AGAGTCCCTTCCCAAGCCCTCCCTCAGGGCCTGGCCCAGCTCGGTGGTGTCTCGCAAGAGTAATGTGACGCTGCAATGCTGGACTTCTACCAAGAATGTCAACTTTGTTCTCAGAAAGGGAAAAGTTCCTTTGCAGTCTTTGCCATCACGGGCTTCCACAGAGGGCCTGGCTGAATTTCACCTCACTGACCTAAACACCAACAATGCTGGAGAGTACGCCTGTGAGTACTACAGACGAGGGAGCCCGTACATAC
>NW_027863797.1:0-254 GCF_054177405.1 Leptonychotes weddellii
AAAAAAAAAAAGAATAATGCCTCAGAATATAAAACCACTTAGCTGTAGTTTAGAGTTGGCTCCTCCACAATGGGGTATCCCACAAACCTCAATGCAGTCATCTAGCCCCTTTTGCTTTGGTGTTGTCCTTGGTGTGTGGGACAAGTTGTGTCCTTGGTATGTGGGAAGCTTTTATTCTTTCACTGTCTGTACAGTAAAACCTACCTGAATCTGGAAGTGGCTCATTGTATCTTCATGACTAAATGAGTCAGGTC
>NW_027863798.1:0-254 GCF_054177405.1 Leptonychotes weddellii
CCCCAAGAACAGGGCTTCACCAAATGGATACAACAGTCTTATTATTGTTGTTGTGGTGGTTTTTATCATTGGCATTTAGTGCATTCTTACTGTATACCAGGCAATTGCTAGAGGCTATGCATATTCTGGTCTCATTAAGAAGCCTCAGAATCGATCTGTCTGTCTGACACACACACACACACACACACACACACACACAGGAACTCGAGGCTCCCGGTGGTTGAACACCTGGCCTGAGGCCTGCGCTCCGTCCA
>NW_027863799.1:0-254 GCF_054177405.1 Leptonychotes weddellii
TTAAAATCTAATTAGTCTGATATAAGAATTGCTACCCCAGCTTTCTTTTGAGGTTCCTTGGCATGGAAGATGGATCTCCATCCCGTCACTTTCAGTCTGGGGTGCACGTACCCTTTCAGATCCCAACATTTGTATCTTTGGGGTAAATACCTAGTAGTGCAATTGCTGGATCGTATGGTAGCTCTATTTTCAACTTTTTGAGGAACCTCCATACTGTTTTCCAAAGTGGCTGCACCAGCTTGCATTCCCACCAA
>NW_027863800.1:0-1870 GCF_054177405.1 Leptonychotes weddellii
TTTTTTTTATTAACATATAATGTATTATTTGTTTCAGGGGTACAGGTCTGTGATTCATCAGTCTTACACAATTCCCAGCACTCACCATAGAACATATACCCTCCCCAACATCTCTTTCTTAAGTCAGGTTTGTTTCCAAGCCATTACTCCTAAATTTGGCCAAGTTAAATTCACCAGAACTCTGACTTCTAAGGAAATTTGAACTGGTACTGAATGTTATCAGAGTTTTACATTTAATTTTTTTTTTAAAGATTTTATTTATTTATTTGAGAGAGAGAATGAGAGATAGCATGAGAGGGAAGAGGGTCAGAGGGAGAAGCAGACCCCCCTGCTGAGCAGGGAGCCCGATGCGGGACTTGATCCCGGGACTCCAGGATCATGACCCGAGCCGAAGGCAGTCGCTTAACCAACTGAGCCACCCAGGCGCCCTACATTTAATATTAATTCCCTTATTTTCTACCTTGTCAATTTCCTAGACTAACATAGAGGAAGCCTGTATGCCAGTGGTTCCTAACTGGGCAATTTTGTTCCCCTTGCCCCAGACTTTTGGCAATATCTGGCAACATTTTGTATTGTCATGACTATGGAGAAGGTGCTTCTGGCATCTAGTGTGTAGAGACAAGTGATACTAATAAATGTCCCATAATACACAAGGCAAAGAATTATCCAGTCCAAAGATGTCAGTAGCACCAAGGTTGAGAAACCCTGATCTAGACTAGACAGTAAAATGGGATTAACACTTAAAAGAATGTTGTTAAAATAAAAAACAGCTTTATACAGAATTTTCTTAAAGTAGAAACTCCTATGATAGCACAATGAATGTCTTTGTTTTGAAATGCGTATGGCTTAAACTTAAATGGATCATTAAATACTCAAAAGAATGGATGACTCCAACATATTTTCATAAATCTAACACTCAATTATTCTGCCAACAGTGACTCCAATTTTTAGAAAATGAGACTGTTCTCAGTATTCTAATGAGAATGACCTTGTACGTGGAGTCATCATTATATCCTATTTGTACACTAAGTATTTGCTCATCTGAGGTCCTTCTGGTTTCCTATAAAGCTAAGGGGTCTGATTTTAATAACTTGGACTTACCTGAATTTTACTGCATATTGTTGTTCTAAATGGGTAAATATTTAAGAGAGAGAGACCTACATCGTGACCTGATCTACTAGGTCCCAACTGATTGGCTCAGAGCTGATATAAGGCCCTATTTGCAACTCTTTCTGTAGCTGTTCTTGCCAGCCATCCTGTTGGCCTGCCTTTTGTGGGGGGCTGATCTTCAAAGGCAGGAATTACAATATAAAAGACAACAAAATGCAAGATTCTGAATACAATAGACCTCAAATTTATAAGTTACAGCATATGGTTTCCTCAATATTTTCATCTTCAAAATGTAGACAATAAATACATCTTATATAATTTCATGGTTATTAAATGACATCAGATATTTACATGAGCAGTGTGGTACTTCATTCAAGAGCATGAGCTTTGAAGTAAGACTGATCTAATTTGAATATTGACTCAGCTATGACCTAGCTATGCAAAACCAAACCAGTTTTCTGGTATTTAATCATTGGTAAATGGATGTAATTAATACCAATGTTAGCACAGATTGTTTGAGAATTAAAATGTAAGGAGATCATTAATTTATCTTTCAAAGAGGGCACACTTGATGGTAAAATAGAGTAGTAGTAACGATTACAATAGAAAAGCAAGCGTAACTACTGGGTATTTACCCCAAAGATACAAATGTAGAGATCCGAAGGGGTACGTGCACCCCAATGTTTATAGCAGCAATGTCCACAATAGCCAAACTGTGGAAAGAGCCAAGATGTCCATCGACAGATGAATGGATAAAGAA
>NW_027863801.1:0-254 GCF_054177405.1 Leptonychotes weddellii
CAGCCCATACCAACAGAACCAGGCAGCTACACTCACCCTAATTCAAAGAACGGCGAGCTAAATGATCACACTTGCTGTCGTAACAGCAGCAGGTGGGGAAGACATGGGTATTTGATGATGCAAGCTTGGTCAAAATGGGATGGCATTAGGTAATGTTTGTGTTAAAACAGAAGCATAAAGAAGATCCAGAATTAGAAACCTCAGGAAAGAGGCAACTGCCTGGTAGGGAAGTCAGTTCACCCTCTGGTCCGGAA
>NW_027863802.1:0-254 GCF_054177405.1 Leptonychotes weddellii
AACTAATGATGTATTGTATGGTGACTAACATAACATAATAAAATTAAAAACTACAAAAAAAAAAAAAAGAACTCTATATATGTTATCCTGTGCTCACAAGTGTAGCTCCCATCTGTCACCATACAGCACGAGTATAATACCATTGACTAGATTCCCTATGCTGTGCCTTTCATCCTGCAAGGGTGAACTTTAATTTACTCAACCCTTTCCACCTCCTTGGACACTTAAGTACTTTCTATTTATTTACTATCTCA
>NW_027863803.1:0-254 GCF_054177405.1 Leptonychotes weddellii
CAGATAACCTGGCTGCCGCTTTCCGTTGTCTGCCACAATAGATTCAAGCTTCCCTGTGACTGCTTTTCCGGGACAGAATGGAGGAGTAGGGGAGTAGGGGACTGAGTCGTGTCAGATGGCAGATAACCTTGTTGAAGCTTTTCCCTGTGCATCTCAATAAACTCTAGGCTCCATGCCCAAACTGCAACTGCTTTTCTGGGAGAGGATGGTGCCGGGCACTCAAAAAGGATCTCCTCCCAGAGAGGGGACTGGGA
>NW_027863804.1:0-254 GCF_054177405.1 Leptonychotes weddellii
ATTAAGTGATGGTCTTATATCAGAATATATTAAAACTTTAGGAACTGTGTATTATTTTTAGAATAGTTATAGCATTTACCCAAATGTAATTTAAGGCTTATTATTTGCTTAACAGTGTTTCTGGAGTAACTTATCATACCAAATAAAAGGCCTAATAAGTTAAAGAGACTTTATTTACAATTTAAATTTTGGGAAGTTAGTTAAAACCTTAGAAAATTTTAAAAAGCATATGCTTAAATAGGATTAGGGACGGC
>NW_027863805.1:0-254 GCF_054177405.1 Leptonychotes weddellii
CCAAGTCTGGGGGGGACATCTGTCAAAAATGCTTTTGAAGAGCATTTGACATTTCACCAGCCAAGTGCCTTTCAGACACCAGCAGAAAGTGGAAGTTGCATGAGGGTCTGCCCTTCCCCCAGCCCCGCCTCAGGCTCTGCGAGCCAAACCTGCCCGGCGGCCGGCTGGCCCCTCAGAGCAGGAGACTGGGGGTGGGGGGTGCTAACAAAGGGCCGTGAGGGCTCCCCGCTTGCCAGGTCTCCGGCTCACCCCAG
>NW_027863806.1:0-254 GCF_054177405.1 Leptonychotes weddellii
AGGTCCATTTATCTTCACTGGTGAAATTTATCAAACATATTTTTTTAAGATTTTATTTATTTAAGAGAGAGCATGAGTGGGGGGGAGGGGCAGAGGGAGAGGGTGAAGCAGACTCCCCACTGAGCAGGGAGCCTGATGCGGGGCTCAATCCCAGGACCCCGAGATCATGACCTGAGCCGAAGGCAGATGCTTAACCAACAGCCACCCAAGTGTCCCTTACCAAATATTTAAAGAAACAATACCAACCCTTCATA
>NW_027863807.1:0-254 GCF_054177405.1 Leptonychotes weddellii
TGTGTTTTTAAATTACAAAAATAATATACGCTTATTATTAAAATAAAAAACTATGGGGGCGCCTGGGTGGCTCAGTCGGTTAAGCGTCTGCCTTCGGCTCGGGTCATGATCCCAGGGTCCTGGGATCGAGCCCCGCATCGGGCTCCCTGCTCGGCGGGAAGCCTGCTTCTCCCTCTCCCGCTCCCCCTGCTTGTGTTCCTGCTCTCGCTGTGACTCTCTCTGTCAAATAAATAAATAAAATCTTAAAAAAAAAA
>NW_027863808.1:0-254 GCF_054177405.1 Leptonychotes weddellii
AGTTATATGCTACTGCGAAGCCAATACCTGGGCCTCCACATTCAGGACAGCAAATAGATCTTTACGCTCTTAATCACCATTGGTGCCGTAGCCTCCCAAGTTAATTTTTATGTTGACTTTAAGGTTACCAATTTAATGTTATTAATTTCCTTCTTTATAATTTTAACTCTTTTTTTAAAAAAGATTTTATTTATTTATTGGAGAGAGAGAATGAGAGAGAGCATGAGAGGGGGAGGGTCAGAGGGAGAAGCAGA
>NW_027863809.1:0-254 GCF_054177405.1 Leptonychotes weddellii
ACAAAAGCGTAGAAAAAGTATAGAAAAGAAAAGTGGCCTGTAATGATCATTACCGCTCAGGAAGTCTATTCCCCCACATTTTCCCGTGTTTGGAAGCATTTATGAGGAATATATGTTTGCTATGGGAGAGTAAGACTTTCATATACAGTGTCATGTATTACTTTCCTTTAAGCATCTATCAGATGCACTTGTGCAAGAGCTTTAAAAAGCATGTGGAGGGGCGCCTGGGTGGCTCAGTCGGTTAAGCGTCTGCC
>NW_027863810.1:0-254 GCF_054177405.1 Leptonychotes weddellii
AATTGCCAAATGCTAGCTTCTGATATTTGCATTACATTGCCTAAAATTGGAGGAATATAAAAGATTTCTGTTTGGGGGGGGCGGAGCAAGATGGCAGAGGAGTAGGAGACCTGGATTTCGTCTCCTCTCAGGAATTCAGCTGGATAGGGATCAAACCATTTGGAACACCTACAAACTCAACAGGAGATCGAAGAAAAGAGCACAACTCTCTCATCAGAAAAGCGACCACATTCTGGAAGGTAGGACGTGCGGAG
>NW_027863811.1:0-1870 GCF_054177405.1 Leptonychotes weddellii
TTTTTTTAAAGATTTTATTTATTTATTTGAGACAGAGAGAATGAGAGAGAGAGAGCACATGAGAGGGGGGAGGGTCAGAGGGAGAAGCAGGCTCCCTGCCGAGCAGGGAGCCCGATGCGGGACTCGATCCAGGGACTCCAGGATCATGACCTGAGCCGAAGGCAGTCGCTTAACCAACTGAGCCACCCAGGCGCCCTATCCTATCCATATTTGACTCAAGTTCTCAAATATGCAGATTTGTATGTTTTGCCAAATTTGGAAGGTATTTCATTATTTTGTTGCAAACTCTTTTAATCCCACTCTGTTTCTTTTCTCTTTCTGGGACTTCACTAAAATAAATTTGAATTTTTGTTATGTTCCTCACAGGTTCCTGGGGTTCTATGTAATTTTGATTTAGTCTTACTCTCAGTATTTCAGATATTCTATTTGTCTTCAAACTTACTAATATTATGCTATTTCCATTCAACTATTGAGCAAATTTTCATGTGTTTGTATTTTTCATTTCTATAGTTTTCATTTTTTTATAAATAACTTCTATTTTCTATTTCTGTCTACTTTCAGGAGAATTTATCATTTATTCTTGAAGAATTTATGATGACTGCTTTAAAAATGTTGCCAGATAGGGGCACCTGGGTGGCTCAGTGGTTAAGCTTCTGCCTTCAGCTCAGGTCATGATCCCAGGGTCCTGGGATCGAGCCCCACATTGGGCTCCCTGTTTGGCGGGAAGCCTGCTTCTCCCTCTCCGCCTCTCCCTGCTTGTGTTCCCTCTCTCGCTGTCTCTCTCTCTGTCAACTAAATAAATAAAATCTTTTAAAAAAAAGATATTGCCAGATAATGTCATCATCTGATTCATCTCATGGTTCATAGTATGCATGCTGATTTTCAATTTTCCTTTTGTATACTAGATTAATATTTTGAGCTTTAGTTTTTGTTTTTCATTTTTTAAAAAACTTTATTTTTTAAAGCAGTTTTAGGTTTATAGCAAAATTGAGCAAAGGTCAAGAGGTTTCCCCTATAACCCTTGCCTTCACATTCATAGATGTCTTCATTATCAACATACCAAACCAGAGTAATTTGTTACAACTAGTGAACCTACATTGACACATCATTATCACCCAAGTCCATAATTTACATTAAGGTTTACAATTGATGTTGTACATCCCATGGGATTGCATGAATTTACAATAAAGTATATTTACCATTATAAAATCATACAAACTAATTTTACTTCCATAAAAATTGTCAACACTCTACCTATTCATCTCTCTTTTCTCTAACTTCTGGCAACCAATGATTTTATTTTTTTTACTTTATTTTTATTTATTTATTTTTTTACTTTCTCCATAGTTTTGTCTTCCAAAGAATGTCTAAGATTTGGGTTTATACATTATGTAGCCTTTCCAGATTGACTTTTTTTTCACTTAATATATTTTTAAGTTTCCTGTATTTCTTTTCATGGCTTGGTAGCTTATTTCTTTTTAACACTGAGTAACATCCCATTGCCTAGATATACCATGGTTTATTTATCCATCACCTACTAAAGAAAAACTTGGTTGCTTCTGAATTGTGGCAATTATGAATCTGTTCAAAACATCTGTGTGCAGGTTTTGTGTGGATATAAGTTTTCAACTCTTTGGGGTAAATACCACGGGATGCCATTGCTGAATCTGTGCAGAGTCATGATAAGAGCATATTTAGTTTTTTTTTTATTCTTATGTTAATCCCCATACATTACATCATTAGTTCTAGATGAAGTGTTCCATGATTCATTGTTCATGCACAACACCCAGTGCTCCATGCAGAACGTGCCCTCCTCAACACCCACCACCAGGCCAACCCATCCTCCTACCCCCCTCCCCTGTAGAACCCT
>NW_027863812.1:0-254 GCF_054177405.1 Leptonychotes weddellii
ATTTAAGAAACAAAACAAATGAGCAAAGGGGAAGAAAAAGAGGTGTATGTGGGGCGGGGGTTCAAACCCAGAAGCAGACTCAACTATAGACAACAAACTGATGGTCACCAGAAGAGAAGTGTGGTGTTCAGTTGTTTGGTTAAACATCAGTCTAGATGTTGCTGCAAAGGTTTATTTTAGATATAATAAACATTTAAATCAGTAGACTTTTTTTTTTCTTTTTAAGATTTTTTTTTTATTCTTATGTTAATCCC
>NW_027863813.1:0-254 GCF_054177405.1 Leptonychotes weddellii
AGGCTCTGGGTTTCTGTTGGACATCCTGCATCTGTGAAGGCAGTTGGGGGCTGAGCAGAAGAATGCCTGGCTGGGTGCAGGCAGAAGTTTCTCTCGCCACCTCCAGACCTGTCTTCATCACTCGCTCCCATTTGGGCCTTTAAGATTCTGGAGGCCAAGAGTCTATTGGGATTCGCAGCCTGTGCACCCCAATGTTGTGGCTGGGGGCAGGGAGTCAGCAGGGCCTGGAGCCCAATGGGGCTGCTCATGAGAGC
>NW_027863814.1:0-254 GCF_054177405.1 Leptonychotes weddellii
TCGTTCTTTCTCTCTCTTTCAAATGAATAAATAAAAAATCTTTTAAAAAAAGAAATATTTATACATTTTGAATATACATTGAATATATTTAGGAACAACGTTTTTCTCTTACAGAGCCTTAGCTTAAAAAAATCACAAAAATGTTAACAAAAGTAATTTTAAAGTGAAATGGCTAATTTATTAAAAATTAACAATTATATATTTTATATTCATGAGCAGAGGCAAGTACTATCACCATGGATTTAGTTAGTGCA
>NW_027863815.1:0-254 GCF_054177405.1 Leptonychotes weddellii
AGATTATGGAGATTCATCAGGCAACAGATGTGAAGAACAAAATAGAACTTCTAAAAACAAAGATACACACACACATATATATTTCAAAGTATAATCCCAGAAGGCAGGATATAAGCAGATAAGTTACAAATGATGAGATATTGGTTTAAGGTTGCTCTGCACATAATTACAGAAGACAACTCAGACAAAATGGTAGAAAATAGAAGGTAAGAGCCACAGAAGATGTCTCCCAAGAGTCTCTTGCTCTCAGTAAC
>NW_027863816.1:0-254 GCF_054177405.1 Leptonychotes weddellii
CAATTAGCATTTTACTATAGTCGTTTTTATGACACATACATTTATTTGTGCATTTATTTATTTATTTATTTATTTATTTATTTATTTATTTTTAAAGATTTTATTTATTTATTTGACAGAGAGAGACACAGCGAGAGAGGGAACACAAGCAGGGGGAGTGGGAGAGGGAGAAGCAGGCTTCCCGCGGAGCAGGGAGCCCAACGCGGGACTCGATCTCAGGACTCTGGAATCATGACCTGAGCTGAAGGCAGACG
>NW_027863817.1:0-254 GCF_054177405.1 Leptonychotes weddellii
AAACTAACCCCAAGAGCCAGGGCTGTTTCTCTCAGAAAAGCTGTGAAGTGTGCCTCTTTCTCCCTCCGCCCCTCCATGATTGGTTTTCACTTATTATTATAGGCTCCTGGAGGGCAGGGACCAGGGCTTATCTGTTTATCTGTTTCCTGGCATGTAGCAGGTGCTTGATGCAAATCTGTGAATTGCCAAAGCATTTTCCTGAAGTGGGCACATGGAAGCCTCTGGATTTGCAAGGTGCCCATAAGGTTGTGCTC
>NW_027863818.1:0-254 GCF_054177405.1 Leptonychotes weddellii
AAAAAAAAAAAAAAGAAGAGGAGAAGAGACACACAGGGAGTATGCGACGTGCGGACAGAGTCAGAGACTGAAGCTGGAAGTCAAGGAAGGCCAAGGACTGCCGGCCGCCCCCAGCAGCCAGGATGAGGCAAGGAGGGACAGGTTTGACAGGTTTGGGGGGGGGGGCAGGGCCCTGCTGACCACTGGATTTTGGACTTCTAGTGTCCAGAATTGAGACAACACATTTCTGTTGTTTGAAAGCACCCAGTTGGTGG
>NW_027863819.1:0-254 GCF_054177405.1 Leptonychotes weddellii
GGGACAGAGGGAGAAGCAGACTCCCTGCCGAGCAGGGAGCCCGATGCGGGACTCAATCCAGGGACTCCAGGATCATGACCTGAGCCGAAGGCAGTCGCTTAACCAACTGAGCCACCCAGGCGCCCAAGGGTTTTCTTTCTTTGTTAGATTAATTCTCAAATACTTTATTGTGGTTTTTTTATATTGTATTTTTTTTTCATTTATTTCATGCTATTTTAAAGGAAGGCTTTTGGCTCTCATGTTTTGATCTGTAA
>NW_027863820.1:0-254 GCF_054177405.1 Leptonychotes weddellii
CCTGCTCTGCGGGGAGCCTGCTTCTCCCTCTCCCACTCCCCCTGCTTGTGTTCCCTCTCTCGCTGTGTCTCTCTCTGTCAAATAAATAAATAAAATCTTTAAAAAAAAAAAAGTGAGACATTCTTTGGAAGTTTTTCCTACACAGTTACTCTGTTTGAATCAGCCTTTGATCAGAGAGTAAACACATTTTGATGTTAATATGTTCTTCATATCCCACATCCAGTAGGTGGCACTCTTTCTTTTGCACTAAGATC
>NW_027863821.1:0-254 GCF_054177405.1 Leptonychotes weddellii
TATATGATTGCAAATTTCCAGTCCCCAGTGAACAAATTAAAGATAGTTTCTAAACACTATGACTATACGATTTTAGTTAATTTAATACAAACAATTGGATTACCTAACGTATTTGGTGGGCCTCAAAATTACAGTTTAAAACAGTTAAGTATACATTACAATGGTAAAGGGATTAAAATATTCTGAGTGGAATGTACAGATACAAAAAAGAAAGAAAAAAAATGACCTGTGGTGAATATGTTGAGTTGCCATAA
>NW_027863822.1:0-1870 GCF_054177405.1 Leptonychotes weddellii
AATGCAATAACGAAAACAAAAACACAAAATCAAGCCAAACCAATATCAAAAAAGATCAAAACCTCCCAATATTTATCCCAACATTAGTGTTATACACCCTCAACTAAAATTGTATATGACTTAAATCAGCGGGAGAAAAAAGAAACAGACACACACACACACACACACACAAATACTCATGCTTGTATATTGGGAATATCCCTGATATATTGCTTGGTAAAAAGATCAAGTCACCAAGTAATATGTGCAGCATGATTCTAATTCAGTAGAAATAAGCAAACCATTATGTATGTACAGATGCTTATATATATTCATATTTGTTTAAACAAGAGTAAAGATGAGAAAAAATACACCCTGGGCTGTTAACATTTGTTATCACAAGGCGTGGAGTTGGAGAAAGGGAATAGAGACCTGGAACAGGAGAATTGTTAGTGTTTTCTTTGTCTATCTTTATTTTACATTGTTTCATTTGCTAAAGCAAGAATATTTTGCTTTTCAAAAAGAAAAAAAATATAATGTAAAGGAAGGTTTAAAATGGGAAAACATCACATAGCAGCAAACACACAGCCTAATAGGTAGGTCTTTTCACAATTTTTTTTCATTCCTAGAAGCAGATGAGTACATATGTAGGATTTTTTTTTAATTTAAAAATGGAATCATACTCTATACTTTAATTTACAGCTTGATTTTTCCATTGAACAATACAAGAAGTGCGTCTTGTCTCACCAGGACAACAGACATAGCTCAAACACATTCTTTCAAATAGCCACATAATATTCCATAGTCCTTCCATTGATAAACATACAGTGAGTTTCTACTACGGAAGTCAGTGCTGCAACGCACTCCAAACACACGCATCAATTTTTATGGGATAAATCCCAAAGCATAAGTCATAGTACCTTTAATTTTAATCAGTTTTGCCAGATTAATTCCCAAAGATTGTAGCAATTAATATTCTGCCAACACTAGACATTATCATTTTTTTAAATTGTAGGCCAATTTAATGTCTTAAAAAGTGGTATCCCACTACAGTTGTAATTTGCATATTTCTGACTACTTGTGTGATTAAACATCTTTTTTATTTGCTCATTTTCCATTTTAATTCCTCTTCTGTAAATAGTTTGTTGAATTGCTTCAGTTATTCTATTGGATTACTGGTCTTTTTCTTAAATACGTATGGTAGGAAATTAAGTAAAACACACTTCCTCATACTTAAAAAATTTTTTTCTAAATCATCGGTATTTAACTTTATGTCATTTTCCAACATGGGAAGTGTTTTGATTTTGGTGTCCAGGTTTGTTCTTTGATTATTTTGAGGATTCTGGAGTCTTTGACTTCTGGAGAATATGGCTTACATGCATAAAAGTTTTCCTGGATTTTATTGTAATATTTCAGTGCAACTCCACGACCTTCCTGGGCTGCCTTTTGCTACTATAATTAAAATAAAATATATTTTGTTTCATCAAAAAAAAAAAGCCATTTAAGTCCTTTATTCATTTGCAAATATAGACAAGTCAGCTTACTCTTGCAAATTGATAGTAATTATTTCTATTTCTTGTGTTGAAGCTTTGTCTTGGAAGTCTAAAATAATTTTGAATTAGCAATAAAGATACATTCTTTCTCTTTTCTTATGATCTAATGGAAATGATTACAGGTATTTCACCATGTAGGGTGTTCGCTATTGATTTTGGGCAGTCTTTAACATGTGTAAGTAATTTATTTTTTAAGGAGTTTTTATTAGGAATGAGTTTGCATTTTGTCCTATGCTTTCAGCATCTATTGCTATAATCATATATTTTCCCCTCTTTAATTTAACGGTATAGTGAATTACATTGACAGAATTTCTACTCTTGAATTAAACCAGAGAGGG
>NW_027863823.1:0-254 GCF_054177405.1 Leptonychotes weddellii
CAAAAATGTTCAGTCTAGGGCGCCTGGGTGGCTCAGTCGTTAAGCATCTGCCTTTGGCTCAGGTCATGATCCCAGGGTCCTGGGATCGAGCCCCGCATCGGGATCCCTGCTCAGCAGGAAGCCTGCTTCTCCCCCTCCCGCTCCCCCTGCTTGTGTTCCCTCTCTCGCTGTGTCTCTCTCTGTCAAATAAATAAATAAAAAATCTTAAAAAAAAAAAAAAAAAAAGTTCAGTCTATCACCCAAGGGTTCTTTTC
>NW_027863824.1:0-254 GCF_054177405.1 Leptonychotes weddellii
ATGCCACGCCCACTCTGCAGAAAGTACGAGCTGCCTTCTCTTTGCCTTTGGAACGGTACTTCCACACAATGCAGTAAGAAAGTTTTACACTTTAGGGGCGCCTGGGTGGCTCAGCCATTAAGCGTCTGCCTTCGGCTCAGGTCATGGTCCCAGGGTCCTGGGATCGAGCCCCGCATTGGGCTCCCTGCTCCACGGGAGGCCTGCTTCTCCCTCTCCCACTCGCCCTGCTTGTGTTCCCTCTCTCGCTGTGTCTC
>NW_027863825.1:0-254 GCF_054177405.1 Leptonychotes weddellii
AGCCTCCACCACATCCCGCCGTGTCACCGGGCTGGCACTGGGGTGGGGTCCTCCGGACCCCGGGACACGGTGTGCAAGAGGCACACAGGCCCACGTGCTCCTAGGGGAGGCGGGGGGCTGGCTGTGCGGGGCTCCAGGGGCATCCCGCGGGGACGCTGGCCCTGGTTGTGCATCACGGTGAGCCTGGGGCTGGCTCACATAGGAGAGCGCAGGACTCGGGCAGCCGAGCAGGGGAGGCAGGGGGAGGTGGGCTG
>NW_027863826.1:0-254 GCF_054177405.1 Leptonychotes weddellii
CCTGAAACTCACCTGTTCTGCTGATGCCATGCAGGTGGGCAGCAGTGGGATTACAGGAAACATATACTCCAGTGGGTAGATCATCGCCACAAATGCCATCACAGACATGGAGAGGGCATTGTAGTCTCGGGACTGTAGCACCACCTGCCGCAAGCCATACCACAAGGGTCATTCAACAGCATACATAAGGTGGATGAGAAAACAGTTTCCAGCGCTGCAACTTCATTTCCATTTCACCACGCCCTAGGGCTCCG
>NW_027863827.1:0-254 GCF_054177405.1 Leptonychotes weddellii
CAACTATTAAAATCGTATTTAGAAAGTGTTTTTAATTACATAAGGAAAGTGGTCATATAATGTCTAAATGAAAGAAGCAATGTGAAAAATGCTAATTAAAAAATTTTAAATGCATATTTAAGAGGTTAATTGGTAATTCATCAAAATGTTAACAGTTGTGATTTTAATTCACTTCTTCATGTTTATCTGATTTTTTTTTAAGATTTTTAATTTATTTGACAGAACAAGTAGGCAGAGCGGCAGGCAGAGGGAGA
>NW_027863828.1:0-254 GCF_054177405.1 Leptonychotes weddellii
AAAAGTAGAATCCTACATCCTTTGTGAAAATCAAGAAGGACAGAATTCTCCACATGCACCATGAGCACCGACTGGTCCCCCACTGCCGCCGAGCAGCTCTGCTACCAGAACGTGAGCGGATCCTGCCTGAAAGCTCCCTGCTCGCCTGGCTCCCCGCTGATGCTCTACACACTGGCTCTGGGGCTGTGCTGGCTGTGTTAGGAAACCTCCTGGTGTGATTTCCATCCTGTATTTCAACAGCTGCCCTCTCCCAC
>NW_027863829.1:0-254 GCF_054177405.1 Leptonychotes weddellii
ACCTCCTCCCTTTTTAAAAAATGAAGTGATATCTTGGTGCACCTGGCTGGCTCAGTCAGTTGAGTGTCTCACTCTTGGTTTCGGCTCAGGTCAGGATCTCAGGGTTGTGAGATGGAGCACAGAGTTGGGCTCCATGCTCAGCCTGGAATCTGCTTGGGATTCTTTCCTTCTTCCTCTCCCTCCCCCTCTGCCCTCCCCCACACACACACACACATGCTCTCTCTCTCTCTCTCTCTCTCTAAGAAAATCTTTAA
>NW_027863830.1:0-254 GCF_054177405.1 Leptonychotes weddellii
CCTGCTGGCTGCTCCTTACCCTGTGGACATATCAGTAGGCAGCTGACAACATGGTAACTGAATTCATCAGAGGGATTATATGAGGAGAGAGAGAAAGAAAGTCACAATGTCTTATAATCTAACCTTAGAAGTTATATCCCATCACTTCTGCTGCATTCTATTCTTTAAAGGAAAGTCACTAGGTCTAGGAGGGAGATCAAACAAGGATGTAAACACCAGGAGGTGGGGATCATTGAGAACCATCTCAGAAATCG
>NW_027863831.1:0-254 GCF_054177405.1 Leptonychotes weddellii
GGGCCCATGGAGCAGGTTTTCCTTCAGCTGGAAATTACAGCAGGTGTGCTAGAATTATTAGACAAGAAGAAATACATTGAAACATACTCAATGTTCTTCCACAGCCAAGAAAGGAATATTTACGATAATTGTAGGATTCATTGCATACGATTAAAAGCAGAACAAGGGCAAAAGCGTTTGTATCCTAGCATTCTATACGTTGTTGGCAGTTCTGCTGTGCTTTGCCTAAACAGAACAGCCTAAAAGGTTAGGGA
>NW_027863832.1:0-254 GCF_054177405.1 Leptonychotes weddellii
CATTTGGTCCAGTGTGTCATTTAAAGTCTTTATTTCCTTGTTGATCTTTTGCTTTGATGATCTGTCCATTTCAGTGAGGGGGGTGTTAAAGTCTCCCACTATTATTGTATTGTTGTCGATGTGTTTCTTTGCTTTTGTTATTAATTGCCTTATATAATTGGCTGCTCCCATGTTAGGGGCATAGATATTTACAATTGTTAGATCTTCTTGTTGGATAGACCCTTTAAGTAGGATATAGTGTCCTTCCTCATCTC
>NW_027863833.1:0-13211 GCF_054177405.1 Leptonychotes weddellii
TTTTTTTTTTAAAGATTTTATTTATTTATTTGAGAGAGAGAGAATGAGAGAGAGAGAACACATGAGAGGGGATAGGGTCAGAGGACAAAGCAGACTCCCTGCTGAGCAGGGAGCCCGATGCGGGACTCGATCCCGGGACTCCAGGATCATGACCTGAGCCGAAGGCAGTCGCTTAACCAACTGAGCCACCCAGGCGCCCGACACTTGGTTTTTTAAAATTTAAACATTTATTTCTTTATTTTAGAGAGAGAGTGTGCACGAGCGGGGGAAGGGCAGAGAGAAAGAGAGACAAGCATACTCCCTGCTGAGCAGGGAGCCCGACGCGGGGCTCGATCCCAGGACCCTGAGACCAAGAGTCAGCCGCTCAACTGACTGAGCCACCCAGGTGCCCTTGTTGATGGACATTTGAATTGTTTTCACTTTTTGGTTGCTATGAACATTCATGTACAAGGTTTTGTGTGGACATATGTTTTAATTTCTCTTGGGTATGTGCCTAGGAGCAGAATTGCTGGGTCATATGATATCTCTCTGTTTAACTTTCTGAGGAACCACCAGACTGTTTTTCAAGGTGGCTGCAGCATTTTACATTCCCACCAGCACTGTATTTCTCTACATTCTCACCAACATTTAATATTATCTCTCTCTCTCTTTTAGTATGGCCATCCTAGTGGGTGTGAAGTGGTATCTCATTGTGGTTTTGACTGGCATTTCCGTAATGGCTATTGATGTTGAGCATCTTTTCATGTGCTTTTTGGCCATTTTGTGTCTTCTATGGAGAAATGTCTGTTAATATTCTTAGTTCATTTTGTAATTAGGCTGTCTTTTTATTATTGAGTTATAAGAATTCTTTGTATGTTCTGGATGCACATCTCTTATAAGGTACAAGAGGTTTGTGAATATTTTTTCCCATTCTGTGGGTGATCTTCACTTTCTTGATGGTATCATTTGCAGCACAGAGGTTTTCCATTTTGATGAAGTCCAGCACATCTGTTTTTTTCTTTTGTGCTTCTGGGGTCATATCTAGTAAGATGTTGCCTAACAAAGATGTACTCCTATACTTTTTTCTAAGAGTTTTAATAGGTTAGCTCATTTATGTCTATGGCCCTTTTGAGTTAATTTAAAAAATATGTATTTTAGAGAGAAAGGGGAGGGGAGAGGCGGAGGAAGATAGAGTTCAAAGCAGACTCCGTGCTGAGTGCAGAGCCAGATGTGGGGCTCGATCCTATGACCCTGAGATCATGACCTGAGCCGAAACCAAGAGTCGAATGCTTAACCAACTGTGCCACCCAGGTGCCCCCTTTTGAGTTAATTTTTACGGATAGTTTGAGATAGGGGTCAAAGTTTACTCTTCTGCCTGTAGAATTCCACTTAGTGCATCATTTGTTGGAAGTGATATGTCAGTCTTTTGTGACTATCTCAGTGAATGGCCAGTCCATCGTCCAGTTGTTCAGGCCCAAATCCATTCTTGATTCTTTCCTCTCCTATTCCAAGATCTCATAGAATCCATCTTCAAAACACATGTGGAATCTGACTGCTTCCTACTACCCCCACTGCTACCCTCTGGCTTTAGTAATCATCAGCTTTGTCTGGATGATTGTAGAGATCTCCTCATTGGTCTGTCTGCCTCTGCCCTGATGTCCCTACAGTCTCGTCACACACATCAGCTAGAGAGCAGTGTGCTTACAGTTTTAAAGCTGGTCATGCCATTGCTGTGCTCAAACCTTTCAGTGGCTTCCCCTCCCACTCAGAGTAAATCCAAAGTCCTTTCTATGACCTTTAGACCCCATGGAATACACCGTCTCTCCCTGCCAGCCTCCCTCTTTGGTCTCATCACCTCCCATTCTTCCCTCATGGACACTGCTTCAGCCACACTGGACTCCTTGCTGTTTCTCAAACATATCAGGCACACTCGCACCCCAGGGCCTTTGCATTTGCTCTTCTCTCTGCCTTGGCATCTCATTCTCCCCCAGATATCCTCGTGGCTCCCTTCCTCATTTCCTTCTAGTCTTTACTCCAAAGTCATCTTATCCATGTGGAAATCTTTGCACATCTCATCTGAAATTTTACCTCACCAATTCTTCCTCTACCCTTTCCTTGCTTTGTTTTTCTCCTAAACCCTTTTCATTATCCAACATAATGTGTACTTTCCTTATTTATCTTGTTTTTTTTTTTTTTTTCTGCCTTCCCAACTCACATACCTTCCATGAGGGCCAAAGTTGCATTTACTTCACTGTTGTATTCCCCAGAATCTAAATCAGTGCCTGGCAGATAGTAAATGGTCAATAAACAGATGTCACAGAAAATAAGAAGGCTGGTTCTTGGCTTCCCACTGCTTCCCACAATAGCTTTTTATCATAGTCTTTTTTTTTTAAAGATTTATTTATTTATTTATTTGAGAGAGAGAGAGAGAGAGCAGGGGGAGGAGCAGAGGGAGAAGGACAAGCACCCTGTGCTAGCTTAATGCGGGGCTCAATCCCACGACCCTGAGATCATGACCTAAGCCGAAATCAAGAGTCAGACACTTAACCCCCTGGGCCACCCAGGCACCCCCTTTTTTTTTTTTTTTAAAGATTTTATTTATTTATTTGAGACAGAGAGAATGAGAGAGAGAGAGCTCATGAGAGGGGGGAGGGTCAGAGGACGAAGCAGACTCCCTGCCGAGCAGGGAGCCCGATGCGGGACTCGATCCCGGGACTCCAGGATCATGACCTGAGCCGAAGGCAGTCGCTTAACCAACTGAGCCACCCAGGCGCCCCCCAGGCACCCCTTTTTATCATAGTCTTAATGACCATTCCATTAACATATTACCTAAAAGGAGCACTTTTGGCAAATGTGCTCAGAGATGCAACGGCTGCTTGGTCTCTCCCAGCTATGCTGCAGATCCAGATTTGTAGGCCCTCACAGACTATTTGCAGGGTCTAGGTTAAGAGTACAAATAGAGGCTGTATATACTGTGTATCTACATATTTAAATATAAATCAGTATATGTCCTCTTCTCCTAGCTTGGTAAATAAACCTTTATAATGACAAAATTTAAAAATTCAAATAAAGCTAAGGTTTTTAAAAGAGTAAAAATTGGCAAAATATCAAACTATCAAAGGTTGGAAAAATATCTCTTTAAAAAAAGGGGGGTGCCTGGGTGGCTCAGTTGGTTAGGCGACTGCCTTCGGCTCAGGTCATGATCCCAGGGTCCTGGGATCGAGCCCCACGTCGGGCTCCTTGCTCAGCGGGAAGCCTGCTTCTCCCTCTCCCATTCCCCCTGCTTGTGTTCCCTCTCTTGCTGTCTCTCTCTCTCTGTCAATTAAATAAATAAATAAAATCTTTAAAAAAAAAAGTTGACAAAATATCAAAACAGACTCAATCAAATTATTGGGTACTTTCTAGATATTCTGTTGGTAGGCTAGCTGGCAATGTTTGGATGAGTATAAAGAGATACATATAATTCCTAAAATATGTATTCCATAAATTTTCTTTTTCTTGCCTTAATTTTAGCAAAATCACTTGTTTTTATAATCAAGGTAGTCACTGATTGATATCTTTTGACAGTAATGATTTAGTGATTAAAATAAAATATAATCAGACTCAAGATGTTCAACATTTGGGTATAATTTCACCAAGAAAGTATATTATAGTAAAGGTGAATATTGAAAAACTAAAGTGATTTTTCATATGTTTTCAAGAAAAGTTACTTCTTCCTAAGGTATTCAAAATTATTTATTAAAAATAAAGAGTAAAATACAAATTATGAGGAAATGTGAATACTTTAAATATGCAAATATTTTTAAAATTTAGATAAAGTTGAAATAGAATTTTTGAAATTTGAATTAGAATTTACTGTGTATTTTTATTTTTTATTTATTTTATTTTACTTTTCTTTTTACTTACTTTTCTTTTTAAAGATTTTATTTATTTATTTGAGAGAGAGAGAGAGAGGGCTCCATCCCAGGACCCTGAGATCATGACCCGAGCCAAAGGAAGCTGCTTAACCAACTGAGCCATCCAGGTGCCCCATGTATTTTTATTTAAAAACTATTCATAATTCTAATTTTCTCTGTCCATTCAGTTGTCAACGTCAAGAATCAGTATTATGGGTCCTATATTATGCCCAGACTTCTGCCTACACAAAATTAAGAGTAATATGAATTGTTTAATACTGCATTTTCCTCAGCCACTATATGCAACTTCGGCAAATGCCATCCTGTTTCCTCAGCCACGATATGCAACTTTGGTAAATGCCATCCTGATACCCGCAAAGGTCCAGAGCCACAAATTGGGACACAAAGAGAAGCAAAAAGAGGCAGTCAGCACTATGGGGAAATGGTACTATGCTGTGCAAGAATCTCTTGCGTTCACTCCATCTGAGAGGGAGTCTTTGACAAGTTCATTAACTTGCCCTTTCTCTTCCTATGCGCTCCTGCCACTCAGATCCTATTGGCACTCCACAGCTGTGCACATCTCTGTCTTTGGCCTTGGTACCACACACAAGCCTTCAAGCCCTTTGGACACAGTTGCCTTCTGTTTTGGGGACAGAGATCAAGATCTGGGAGAAGTGTCTCTCCAGTGCCTGAATGGTGTTACTCATGAGAGTGGATGTTTTGGGTGATGGGTCAGGCTTTGACAATGCTGGTGCAGAGCCCAAGTGACAGAGAGACCCAGGACAGGGCCCCTGGTTGCTCAGGTCTGAGGGTGGTCCTACAGATGTGTGTGGGTGAAGAGGAGTTTGAGGAGGGGCTTCAGGGTCTAATCACCAGGATGGCATCTTGGAGTGCAGAAACCATCTTCTTTTGGTGCTTGTGAGAACTTCTCTGCACATTCCTTGTCTGGGAGGTATTTTCTCACTTCTGATGTGACTGTTCTGTGAATAATCGTAAGAGCTAAGACGCTTATGGGTCAAAGAGTGGTGGGCCTTTCCATTTTACTTAAGGATGCAAGTATTACTTTCCTAATACTAGTGATTTTTGATTTCGTGGACCAAAAGCATTGCCGTAGATACATATTCCCAGACATTCTTATCTACAGATAAGAACTAGGCAAATGCTGTGGTATTTGGATAAAAAAAGTCAACAACCACCCAACCCCACTTGATCACTTTTATTTGAGCTATTAGCCGACAATATTTTGCACTAGAGACTTCCTACATCAAGTAATAACTGAACGTTAAGCAAACAGATCATCAGTTATTAACATGTAGCTGCTATTAATGTAATCCTTTACGTATCAGTAACACCAGCATTTGGAAGAGGGATAGAAAGCTAGTTAAAAGCATCTGGTGGGCGCCTGGGTGGCTCAGTTGGTTAAGCGACTGCCTTCGGCTCAGGTCATGATCCTGGAGTCCCGGGATCAAGTCCCGCATCGGGCTCCCTGCTCAGCAGGGAGTCTGCTTCTCCCTCTGACCCTCCCCCCTCTCATGCTCTCTCTATCTCATTCTCTCTCTAAAATAAATAAATAAAATCTTTAAAAAAAAAAAAGCATCTGGTGTACAAAATAAGAATATAACCAAATTCCCTTTGCTAAAAATATTTTAGATGATCGATCTCTAAATTTTCCATTTAGGAATGGGTGTTATAATTGGGAGAGAGAGATGTAAATTACAGTCTGACATCGAAATATCTGATCAAGATGCCAGCAAAAGCAGTATTTAGAAGGTTCAGGACTCTTGCAAACCCAAAATCTACCTTTAATATTGGATCTAGATACTTTATTGGCCAAACTCAGGACAATGTCTTTTTGTGAATACATTTTCTTTGACTTATTTTTTGGAGTACAAATTATACATTTGCATGGTTAAAAAACTAAAAAGTAAAAAAAAAAAAAAAATCAGGGCGCCTGGGTGGCTCAGTCGTTAAGCGTCTGCCTTCGGCTCAGGTCATGATCCCTGGGTCCTGGGATCGAGCCCTGCATCAGGCTCTCTGCTCCGCAGGAAGCCTGCTTCTCCCTCTCCCACTCCCCCTGCTTGTGTTCCCTCTCTCGCTGTGTCTCTGTCAAATAAATAAATAAAATCTTTAAAAAAAAAAAAAAAACACCCTGAAAATTCTTCTTCCTACACTGCCCTCCCGCCAATGAGAAATTTTTGTATCTGTCCGGAGCTCCTTTGCATATATTAGCAAATACTAATTTTGATTCTTACTTCACACAGTTTTGCATCTTGAGTCTTTTGTTTTTATTCCTTATTTACTTATATACCCTGGAGATCCTTCCATATCAGCACATAGAGAGCTTCCTTATTTTTATTTCTAGCCCCAGAGTACCCAATTAGAGGTTGCTCATACTTTATTTAACCAGTCTATTCTAGATGGGCATTGGGTTGTCTCCAACTATTACTTAGGCTAAACACACTACAATGGATAATCTTGTACATGCATGATTTCACATGTATTTGGGATAAATTTCCAGATGTGGAATTGCTGGGTCAAATTGTACATGCATTTGTGATTCTGCATAGATATTGCCCCATTGTCTCTCCATGAGGGTGGTAGCCATTTGTGCTCCCACACTAGCCATGAATGAGAGTGTCTGTCTCCCCAGGGCTTATTCGTGTTTTGAAGAACTGCTTGATGGGAGACTAGCCCACTCAGCATCAACTTTGTAGGAGAGACTAGCACCATTTTGCCCCCTATTTCCCTATCATTGTGTAACCTTTCACTCTTTGCCGCTTGCTTGCTGCAGGACTGTGGCCAAGTTACTTAAGCACTTGGGCCTCAGTTTCTTCATCTGTAAAATGGGGCTGTAAGAGCACCCACAGCCTATGGTAGCCAAGGAGCATTTCATGAGCTGATGCACACAAAGCGCTAAGCAGAGTTCAAACATTGTAAGGGCTTAAAAATGCTATCTGTTGTTATGTGGGTCAAAGAAATAATGCCACTTAGGGATTGTTCCATCTCTGCCTCTTTGTGGCCACAGTGTGTTGATATCTATGTCATAAAACTAGAAATGCACTGAACACTTTCTTGGAGGAAAAGGAATATTGGTAAACAAACATGAACTCCTTCTTTGGGTTTAACTGGAAGAGGAAGCTGGAAGTTGCTAGTGGAAAAGGGAGGTGATGAGGATGGTAGAGCAGGAGCAGATATTCTGCAGGGAGCCTTGGAGAAGGAAAGCCAACCTGTGCTTACTAGAGCTTTGGCCCCCAAATCCCTGTCTCCAGGAGGAGGTTCTGAACCCCATGTAGCAGGTTCTGAGAGCCCCAGGGTACTTTCTGGCCTAGAGTTTTCCCAGGACAGGCAAGGTTCTAGAATCCTGAGTACTGGGAAGGGGTTGGAGATGGAGCCACTCCCTGGGGCCAAGCAGAGGTTGAAGGTTCTTTCTCTGGAGTCAGACAATCCTGAGTTCAAGTCCTGGCTTCACTACTTGCTAGTCAGGTCACCTCGGGTGCATTCATATTTCTTTTTTTTTTTTTTTAAAGATTTTATTTATTTATTTGAGAGAGAGAGAATGAGAGACAGAGAGCATGAGAGGAAAGAGGGTCAGAGGGAGAAGCAGACTCCCTGCTGAGCAGGGAGCCCGATGCGGGACTCGATCCCGGGACTCCAGGATCATGACCTGAGCCGAAGGCAGTCGCTTAACCAACTGAGCCACTCAGGCGCCCCGGGTGCATTCATATTTCTGATCCTCTCTTTCTTCATCTGTCATTTGAGGATAAATGCCACAGGAGAGGTATTCTCAGACTGCTTCTATATTTACAGGGAGGCTGTGAGGACTACATGATGTAATAGTTCTTAGGCATGGAGCACCTTGCCTGGCATATATTAAGCCCTTGATAAATGTTAGCAGCTCTTAAGGACATAAATGAATAGGGCTTTACAAATTCTGTGTCTCTGGGACCAAGAGGGTCCCTCCCCCCCCCCACTGGGTTGGGGGAGATCTACATTAACAAATTCAAGTCATAAAATCAGAAAAGACCCATTTGGATAGATGTACAGTTATAGAGGAAATGTGCCTCTCAGCATACATGTTATTTGCAACAAAGCAAAACGAATTTGTAAGCATCTGATTGCAGATGCAGGGGAAGGAGATCCTGAAAAATTCCCTGCGGTCTTGAGGCAGCAAATGGAAAATAAGTTGTATAGTACTGATTGCTGCTAATTTAAGACTTATAAAAATCGCTGATAATCTCTTCAGTGTTCTCAGCTTTTTTTATGTTATTTACTAAAGGTAAAATCATCATACTTTTCCATACCTTATCTTTATCCCTCGATCTCATTTCCATGTTAAGGACATATGTTCCTTAAACACTTCTACTGCTTCTACTTATTTATTTATTTTTTAAACCATCACTCTCTGTAAGATCTTAATCCTTGTGCTTGGGAATCATCAAATGTGCTTGATCATCGAGCAGCACATCAACAGTGCTGCCCTCCTTGCCTGGAATGCCCCGATCTGTCTGCTGTGCTCGGCAAGCTCTTACTCTTCTACCAGCCATTGCCTTCCTCGTGAAGTATTTCCCAGCATCACTGTCAGCCATCAATGGCTCTTTCTTTGATTCCATGAGACTCTATTTAATGTTTCTTTTATAACATTTTTCATACTGGGCCCAAGTTCTTTATGTACACATCTTTGAGTCAAGGATTGCATCCCACCTTCCCTTTCTTCCTTCTAAGTTCATCAAACATGTATTAAGTGTCAGGTCCTATGATAGGGCTTGTGACCACAGGAATGAATTAGACACACTCCATGGTCTGCAGGGGAGATCTCAATATGATTTGGGAGCAATTAAAGAATGAGGCACTGAGCTAATCATCTTTTTTTGTTCTCTAACTGACCCTCCATGTGCCCATTATTATTTCCATTTTATTGTTGAAAAGTCTGAGCCAGAGAGGAAATACAATTTGCCAAAGAACATAGGGCTTGCAAGAGGCTGCAAATTGGTGTCAAGGTGAGGGTCAAGAGACCCCTTGGAGGAGGTGGAGCCCAGCAACATCATGGCTGTGAGGATTTGGCCAGGTGAAGAAGGGCAGGAAAGGAGGAGGAGGGGCAGGCTGTACAAAGGCTTGGGGGTACTTGGAAACTGCCTCTTACAGAAGGGAGACCACACTCAGGAAACATGAATCTCCAGGAGGAGGCTTGGGGCCTGACCATACTTCCTCCCTCTCTGATTTATTTCTTATCATCTCTCCTCCCCATAGCCCTATGGAGTATCTTCTAGTATCTAAATGGGGGTGATACAGAAGGAGAATCTTTTCTCTTCTCATTGCTTTTACTCAAGCCACTCTGTTGAGGACAGGAATGTTCTTTTATTGCATGGCAGTTCATAAGGGAGGGCTCTGGAGCCAGGCTGCTTGGGGCTTGCGTCCTGGCCCTGCTTGCTACTTACTGGCTTTGTGACTTTGGGCAAGGTGTTAGTGTCTGTACCTCAGTTTCCTCACCTGTAAAATGTGGTTAATAACAATACCTATTTCATAGGATTTTTGCAAGAATTTAAAGGAATTAAAGCATTTAAAGCACTTAGGACAGTACCTGGGACATCGTAGGTGCAAGGTATATGATGATGATGATGCTCATGATGACAACAATGGTGATTAAAATTACTCTACACGGGGGTGCCTGGATGGCTCAGTGGGTTAAGTGTCTGCCTTTGACTTAGGTCATGGTCCTGGGGTCCTGGGATCAGTCCCCCTGTCGGGCTCCCTACTCAGCAGAGAGTCTGCTTCTCCCTCCTCCCCTCCCCCTACTTGTACTATCTTTCAAATAAATAAATACAATCTTTAAAACAAATAAATAAAATTACTCTACACAAACCTCCTCTCTTCTGGCTCTTTTGTGCTAAATGTTAATGGCCTAAAGCCGTAACCAAATGGAAATTAGTTCTTTTCCTCGGAGACAGGACAACCCTAGACTCAAGTTTTAATTTGCTGTCTAATGCAATAAACAAAGGGAAGGAAAAAAAAAGTTGCATATTACATTAAAATAATAGGACTGCTCACGTGAAAGTTATACCCAAAGTTGTTTGAGTTGATATGTTACTCAAAACTGGAAGAAATCTAATCCAATCCATTTACTGAAATTATGATGAATAAACTGAGGGTCAGAGAAAGGAACTGACAAATGCATAGTCATACAGATAGGAGGCTGGAACTAGAATGCATGTCTCCTGCTTCCTGTTCATGTTCCTTGGGGTGCCCCACAGCAAAGTGAACAAATATAGCCATTCTCGATTGTATGACAGTGATCAAAAACCTTTTTTTTTGTGAAGAGCCTGATGGTAAATATTTTAGGCTTTTGGGGCCATGTGTCTCTGTCACAACAATTCAACTCCGCTATTGTAGTGCAAAAGCAGCTGTAGATGGTATGCAAATGAATGGACATGGCTGTGTTTCAGTAAAACTTTATTAAAAAGGTGATAGGCCATATTTGACCTATGGGCCATGGTTTGCAGATCCTTGCTCTCTGGCATCCCCAGCTGGAGTGTTAGAGGTGACTACCAGGGCAATAAATGCTTCTCTATATGAAACAGAAGCTGATAGTCAAATGCTAAACAGGAAAAAGTGGGAAGCATGTGTGAAGTATTAAGGATAATTAGGCAAAAACCAATTTTACTTTTCCAACCCAGCTACCCTTGTTTCTTTTTATTTCTAAATTTTCTTTCTTTTTCTTTTTTCTTTTTTTACAAAAGATTTTATCTGTTTATTTTAGAGAGAGCGAGCACGTGCACATAGCAGGGGTTGGGGGGGAAGGGCAGAGGGAGAAACAGAATCTTGAGCAGATGCCGTCTCAGCACAGAGCCCATCGGGGGACTTGATCTCACGACCCTGAGATCATGACCTGAGCCGAAATCAAGAGTTGGATGCTTAACTGACTGAGCCACCCTGGAGCCCCTAAATTTTCTCTTTTTAAAGAGAGAAAATGGAGATGGCAATTTTTCTACATTAATGAATGAGATTAAGGGAGAGATTTAGTAAAATGGTGTCAGTTACCATGGCATTCCTGGTACAACGTGCCAGAAACTCCAACTAAAAGGGCAAATTTTATCTATGTGACTCAGGTAATTTTAATTTATAGCATGAGAATTATCCACTTAGTTCCCAAAGATTAGTTTGCTTTATTAGGATATCATAAAAATAAACAGAAAGAAGAGAGAATGTGTTGAGAGATGATTTGCTTTAGTTTGAGGAAATCAGTCCACAGTTAATTAGGGCAAACCTTAGAGGCCACAGGCAGGTTAGCAGAATGAGGTTTAATTGTTATCAGATAAATACACAGTTAAGGAAATACCACGGAGCATTCTTTCTGTGAGGTGCATAGTTACATACGTCTTTTGAAATTGTTCGTAATGGGGAAGTATATTAATTATCTCTTGCTGCATGGTAATTACACCCAAATTTAGCAGCTTAAAACAACACACACTTATCATCGCACAGTTTCCATGATCAGGAACCCAGATGCAGCTTAGCTGCTTCCCCTGCTTCCCCTCACATGCTGCCATTAAAGTGTCAGACAGGCTGGGGTTTCATCTCAGGGCTCAAGTGGGGAAGGATCCACTTCCCAGCTCTTGTGGTTGTTGGCAGGATTCAGTTCCTCGAGGGTCATTGGACTGAGGGCTTCAGTTCTTTGCTGGCTGTTGGCTAGAGGCCACACCCTCAGTTCCTTGCCATGTGGGCATCTCCAATATGGCAGCATACTTCTTCAAAGCCCAAAAACCAAGAAGGCAATAGAGTCAGCGAGCAAGATGTAAGTCACAGTCTCATGTAACTAAGGACAGAAGTGACATCCCATCACTGTTGCCATATTCTGTTCACTAGAAGTAAGTCACAGGTCTTGCCCACACCAAGAGAGGAGATTATGTAAGGACATGAAAACCAAGAGGTGGGGATGATTGGGGGGCATTTTAGAGTCTACCTGCTAGAGGGAGGGAGTAACAGTGATGTCATCCTGTAATGAGAGCAAGACCTTCCATGTTGGGAAGGTCTCTGAAGTTGCATTTAAAGATTTTATCTATCTATCTATCTATCTATCTATCTATCATCTATCTATCATCTATCTATCATCTACCTATCATTATCTATCTATCTGAGAGAGAGCGCCTGTACAAGTGCGGGGAGGGACAACCAGCGAGGGAGAGAGAGAATCCCAAGAAGACTCCGTGCTGAATGCAGAGCCTGACACAGGGCTCGATCTCATGACCCTGAGATCTTGAGTCAGCAAAATCAAGAGTCAGCCACCTAACCGACTGGGCCACCCAGGCATCCTTCTGAAGTTGTATTTAAAGGATGAGTGATTATTGATCACTCTCATGGGCAGAGATGGGGGGATGTATGCACTTCCTGAGCTTTTTCCATCTGGAACTTGAAACTCTATCTGGTTTCTGGGGAATTTGAATGGTGTGGAGACCATTCAGCTTCATTAAATCTAAGTGCTAGATAAGACAGGGCCCATTTAACATTTAGGATTCTTTTAGTGACAAGCAACAGAAAATCTAACCCAGGTGGCTTAAGATAAGAGAAAATTTATTGGCTTACATATTTGGAATATCCAAGAATAAATCTCAGTTCAGGGCTTACAACAATATATTTTATATGTTTATTTTTTTTATTAGAGTTATTGAGGTATAATTATGTATGGCAAAATCTACCCTTTTTGGAGTACAATTCAAGGAGTTTTTTAAAAAATTTTATTTTATTATGTTATGTTAATCACCATACATTACATCATTAGTTTTTGATGTAGTGTTCCATGATTCATTGTTTGCGTATAACACCCAGTGCTCCATTCAATACGTGCCCTCTTTAATACCCATCACCAGGCTAAACCCTCCCCCCACCCCCTCCCCTCTAGAACCCTCAGTTTGTTTCTCAGAATCCATAGTCTCTCATGGTTTGTCTCCCCCTCCTATTTCCCCCCTTTCATTTTTCCCTTCCTACTATCTTCTTTTTTAAAAAAACATATAATGTATTATTTGTTTCAGAGGTCCAGGTCTGTGATTTAACAGTCTTACACAATTCACAGCGCTCACCACAGCACATACCCTCCCCAATTTCTATCACCCAACCACCCCATTCCTCCCACCCCCCATCACTCCAGCAACCCTCAGTTTGTTTCCTGAGATTGAGTCCTCATATCAGTGAGATCATATGATACATGTCTTTCTCTGATTGACTTATTTTGCTTAGCATAATACCCTCTAGTTCCATCCACGTTGTTGCAAATGGCAAGATGTCAGTTTTTTTTGATGGCTGCATAATATTCCATTGTATATATATACCACATCTTCTTTATCC
>NW_027863834.1:0-1870 GCF_054177405.1 Leptonychotes weddellii
GAAGCTTTTTATCTCTCCTTCTATTTTCAATGACAGCCTAGCTGGATAGAGTATTCTTGGCTGCATATTTTTCTCATTTAGTGCTCTGAAGATATCCTGTCAGTCCTTTCTGGCCTGCCAGGTCTCTGTGGATAGGTCTGTTGCCAATCTAATGTTTCTACCCTTGTAGGTTACAGATCTCTTCTCCTGAGCTGCTTTCAGGATTTTCTCTTTGTCTCTGAGACTCATAAGTTTTACTATTAGATGTCGGGGTATTGACCTAATTTTATTGATTTTGAGGGGGCTTCTCTGTGCCCCCTGGATTTTGATGCCTGTTTCCTTCCCCAGGTTGGGGAAATTGTCTGCTATAATTTGCTCCAATATACCTTCTGCCCCTCTCTCTCTTTCTTCTTCTTCTGGGATCCCAATTATTCTAATGTTGTTTCATCTTATGGTATCACTTATCTCTCAAATTCTGCCCTCGTGATCCAGTAGTTGTTTATCTCTTTTTCTCAGCTTCTTTATTTTCCATCATTTGGTCTTTCTATCACTAATTCTTTTTTCTGCCTCATTTATCCTAGCAGTTAGAGCCTCCATTTTTGATTGCACCTCATTAATCGCCTTTTGGATTTTGACTTGGTTAGATTTTAGTTCTTTTATTTCTCCAGAAAGGGTTTCTCTAATATCTTCCATGCTTTTTCACGCCAAGCTGGTATCTTTAAAATCATCATTCTGAGATCTAGTTCTGACATCTTACTAATGTCTGTTATTGATTAGGTCCCTGGCAGTCGGTACTGCCTCTTGTTCTTTTTTTTTGAGGTGATTTTTTCTGTCTTGTCATTTTGTCCAGAGGAGAATAGATGAATGAGAGAACAAAATGCTAACAGGGTAACAACGACCCCAGAAAAATATACACTAAACAAATCAGAAGAGAACTGAAACCGGGGGAAAAGAAAGGGAAAGAAAGAAAAAAGAAAAAGATAAAAAAAAATGAATATGATCAAGCTGGTGCATAGATCAGTGCCACACACTAGATTTTGGGTATATTTTGGTCTGTTAGAAGAAAGTGTCTCTCAAAATTTTAAAGAAAGAAAAACTTATATATGTTCAAAAATAAGGGTAAATATGATGAAGGGATGGAATATGACTGTAAAGATGAAAATTATAAAAGATTTTATAAAAGGAATTGATGGTTTGTTGAAAAAAGAAAAGAGGAATTAAAAAAAGAATGTGATCAGGCAGGAGACTAGAACAAAACCATACACTAAAGATTTAGGGTGTATTTTGGTCTGTTAGAAGAAACTGTATCCCAAAATTTTAAAGAGAGAACTATATATATATATATATATGGAAAATAAGGTTAACTACTATGAAGGGATAGAATATGATTCTAAAAATGAAAAGTAAAAAAGATTTTTTTAAAAAAGGGATAAGATGTTGGTTGAAAAAGGGAAAAAAAATTCAAAAAAAAAAGAAAAAGTTAAAAAAATTATCTTTTAAAGACTAAGGAATCATGGGAAAAAAACCCATGGATTCTATGTGCAGTATTCCCCTAGCGCTGGAGTTCTGCCGTTCTCATTGATCGGTAAACTTGGTCTTGGCTGGCTGTTCTCGCTGATCTTCTGGGGAGGGGCCTGTTGCCATGGTTTCCAAAACTCTTTGCTGAAGGTGGAATTGCCCCACCCTTGCCCGGTCTGGGCTAAGTAATCTGCTTGGGTTTGCTCTCGGGAGCTTTTGTTCCCTGCAAGCTTTCCGTACAGCTTTGGAGGCAGAGAGTGAAAATGGCGGCCTCCCAATCTCCGCCCCGGAGGAGCTGAGAACTCGGGGCCCGCTCCTCAGTGAGCCCCCAGAGAAAAGCCGTCAGTCACTCCCGTCTCCCCGGTCTCCGGCC
>NW_027863835.1:0-254 GCF_054177405.1 Leptonychotes weddellii
TCCCTGGTTGTTTCTATATGAGCTTCCTATGTGACAGTTTCTACCAAAAGGAACTAAATTTGGGAAGTTTAGTGAAAAAGGGGGAATAAAGCACTTAGTACTCCACGTGATCCACACGACATCTGGAGTATGGCGCTCAGTTTGGACATCTCGCTTCTAAAAGGACACTGACGTTCTGGAGCCCCGCCTCCAAGGACAGGCACCAGCTATTCTGAAAGGTTTAAAAATATAATTGATAGAGGAATGCACAAAAA
>NW_027863836.1:0-254 GCF_054177405.1 Leptonychotes weddellii
ACTATTAAAATCGTATTTAGAAAGTATTTTAATTACATAAGGAAAGTGGTCATATTATAATGTCTAAATGAAAGAAGCAATGTGAAAAATGCTAATTAAAAAATTTTAAATGCATATTTAAGAGGTTAATTGGTAATTCATCAAAATGTTAACAGTTGTGATTTTAATTCACTTCTTCATGTTTATCTGATTTTTTTTTTAAGATTTTTAATTTATTTGACAGAACAAGTAGGCAGAGCGGCAGGCAGAGGGAG
>NW_027863837.1:0-254 GCF_054177405.1 Leptonychotes weddellii
AGCATGAGTGGGGGCAGGCGCAGAGCGAGAGGGAGAAGCAGGCTCCCCTCAACAGGGGCTCAATCCCAGGACCCTGGGTTCATGATCTGAGTTGAAGGCAGATGCTTAACTGACTGAGCCACATAGGGGCCCCTCACTCCTGCTGTTTTTAAAGTTGTTTTTGTTATTGATTATTGGTTCTTTTTCTTTTTTTTTTTTTAAGATTTTTATTTATTTATTTGACGAGAGAGACACAGCAAGAGAGGAAATACAAG
>NW_027863838.1:0-254 GCF_054177405.1 Leptonychotes weddellii
CTCTCATTCTCTCTCTCTCAAATAAATAAATAAAATCTTTCAAAATAAATAAATAAATAAATAAAGTGTGGCCCAAAGGCTGTCCCCAGCAGCACGTCCGGCTCCCATCCTCCTTTTGCCCAGCACGTGCGGGCTGTTGGAGTCAGCCAGTCTCGGGGAGGCTCCACAGAGGCTCCATCCGGGAGGCCTGGAAGCCTTCACTCGAACCTTCCATCATCTTGGCCCTGCCTCTCAGCTTTTCTTTGAAACAGCTC
>NW_027863839.1:0-254 GCF_054177405.1 Leptonychotes weddellii
AAAAGTAGTCATTTTTAGTTTTGTGGTCTTGATGGTCATACAATCGGTAACTAATAGGTAAACTGTTATCGTACTTGTCTGTATAGTACAAAGTTATAAGATTGAGCCCTTTGACTGCTTTATGATGTTTACCTGACCAGAAATGTTTAACTAGGCTAGTGTATTGACTATAAGGTTTGTCAATAACCGTGTCGTCAACACTGATGATGCCGCCCTCTAAGTCTAGCGTTTGGATAGCTTGGTCATAAAGGTCT
>NW_027863840.1:0-254 GCF_054177405.1 Leptonychotes weddellii
CAATGGCCCTGCTGTTGTCTCTAATGCTGGTGGTCATGGCAGAAGGGGCTCCCTCTGCTTTAGGTTGAACTGTCACAAAAGTCATGGAAAGAACTGATGAAAAAGTTGGTAAATTCTACTCTGGCATGTGACTCTTGTCTCAGATATCTCCTTGAGGACATGGGCAGGGGTTACCCACTGTCTAAAATCTACCTGATCATATAGTAGGCACAAAATATTTTGTTAATAAATAAGGATTTAGTAAGCTCCTATTA
>NW_027863841.1:0-254 GCF_054177405.1 Leptonychotes weddellii
CACATCCAAGAGAGAAAAGTTTCAGCTGTTACTATTTCCTCTAAGATCCTCTACGTTAGGAACTTTCCTGGTCTTTCCTCGCCACTTTTATTCAACATAGTATCGGAAAACCTAGGCAGAGCAATTATGCAACAAAAATAAACGGAAGGCATCTAAATTGGAAAGGAAAAAGTAAAACTTTCACTATTTGCAGATGGCAAAGTATATAAGGAAAACCTTAAAGACTCCACGGAAAAACTGTTCGAACTAACAAC
>NW_027863842.1:0-254 GCF_054177405.1 Leptonychotes weddellii
ATGAGCAGTGGTGTTTGAGGACGTCTGACACAGGGGGCTTTTGTCTTGGGTTGCATACACCGAACACGGTCACGGCAAGGGCTCCCAACCCCTGTGCTCTCCTTACCATGTGGCCTTGCCACCTTCCCATCAAATGGGGGACACGGGACTGTGTTCCCCCCCCTTTTTTTAAAGATTTTATTTATTTGACAGAGAGAGACACAGCGAGAGAGGGAACACAAGCAGGGGGAGTGGGAGAGGGAGAAGCAGGCTTC
>NW_027863843.1:0-254 GCF_054177405.1 Leptonychotes weddellii
CTCCTCTAGGATTTTGATGGATTCCTGTCTCACATTGAGGTCTTTCATCCATTTGGAGTCTATTTTTGTGTGTGGTGTAAGGAAATGGTCCAGTTTCATTCTTCTGCATGTGGCTGTCCAATTTTCCCAACACCATTTGTATACCCCCAGCATTTTCTTCTCAGGATCAATTCCTGTCCTGGAAGGAAGCCTTTCTGGTCAGTTTTGAATTTCCCATAGGTACACAGCTTTAGCTTTTTTCAGTATTCCAGTAA
>NW_027863844.1:0-1869 GCF_054177405.1 Leptonychotes weddellii
AATAATAAAATAAAAGAAACACATCGACAACAATACAATAATAGTGGGGGACTTTAACACCCCCCTCACTGAAATGGACAGATCATCTAAGCAAAAGATCAACAAGGAAATAAAGACTTTAAATGACACACTGGATCAAATGGACTTCACAGATATATTCAGAACATTCCACCCCAAAGCAACAGAATACACATTCTTCTCTAGTGCCCATGGAACATTCTCCAGAGTAGATCACGTCCTAGGTCACAAATCAGGTCTCAGCTGGTACCAAAAGACTGGGATCATTCCCTCCATATTTTCAGACCACAATGCTTTGAAACTAGAACTCAATCACAAGAGGAAAGTCAAAAAGAACTCAAATACATGGAGGCTAAAGAGCATCCTACTAAAGAATGAATGGGTCAACCAGGAAATTAAAGAAGAATTAAAAAAATTCATGGAAACAAATGAAAATGAAAACACAACTGTTCAAAATCTTTGGGATGCAGCAAAGGCAGTCCTAAGAGGAAAATATATAGTAATACAAGCCTTTCTCAAGAAACAAGAAAGGTCTCAAATATACAACCTAGCCCTAATCCTAAAGGAGCTAGAGAAAGAACAGCAAATAAAGCCTAAACCCAGCAGGAGAAGAGAAATAATAAAGATCAGAGCAGAAATCAATGAAATAGAAACCAAAAGAACAGTAGAACAGATCAATGAAACTAGGAGCTGGTTCTTTGAGAGAATTAACAAGATTGATAAACCCCTGGCCAGACTTATCAAAAAGAAATCGAATTTATTTATTCATAAATAAAATCATGAATCAAAGAGGCAAGATCACAACCAACATCAAAGAAATACAAACAATTATAAGAACGTACTATGAGGAACTATATGCAAGCAAATTAGATAATCTGGAAGAAATTGATGCATTCCTAGAGATGTATCAACTACCAAAACTGAACCAGGAAGAAATAGAAAACCTGAACAGACCTATAACCACTAAGGAAATCGAAGTAGTAATCAAAAATCTCCCAACAAACAAAAGCCCAGAGCCAGATGGCTTCCCAGGGGAATTCTACCAAACATTTAAAGAAAAATTAATACCTATTCTTCTGAAACTGTTCCAAAAAACAGAAATGGAAGGAAAACTTCCAAACTCGTTTTATGAGGCCACCATTACCTTGATCCCAAAACCAGACAAAGACCCCAACAAAAAGGAGAATTACAGACCAATATCCCTGATGAACATGGATGCAAAAATTCTCACCAAAATACTAGCCAATAAGATCCAACAGTACATTAAAAGGATTATTCACCAGGACCAAGTGGGATTTATCCCTGGGCTGCAAGGTTGGTTCGACATCCACAAATCGATCAATGTGATACAATACATTAATAAAAGAAAGAACAAGGACCAGATGATCCTCTCAATAGGTGCAGAAAAAGCATTTGACAAAGTACAGCATCCTTTCTTGATCAAAACTCCAGAGTATAGTAATAGAGGGTAAATACCTCAGTATCACAAAAGCCATCTATGAAAAACCCACAGCAAATATCATTCTCCATGGGGAAAAACTGAGAGTTTTCCCCCTAAGGTCAGGAACACAGCAGGGATGTCCACTATCACCACTGCTATTCAACATAGTATTAGAAGTCCTAGCCATAGCAATCAGACAACAAAAAGAAATAAAAGGCATCCAAATTGGCAAAGAAGAAGTCAAACTCTCACTCTTTGCAGATTATATGATACTTTCTGTGGAAAACACAAAAGACTCCACCCCAAAACTGCTAGAACTCATACAGGAATTCAGTAAAGTGGCAGGATATAAAACCAATGCACAGAAATCAGTGGCATTCCTATACACCAACAAAAAGACAGAAGAAAGA
>NW_027863845.1:0-254 GCF_054177405.1 Leptonychotes weddellii
ATCACCCCGGATTGGCACCCAGATCGCCCAACCTGGGCCCAAAATTTCAAGAGACTGACGAGTTCTGCCTAGATTTGGAATTAGATCCCAGGAGATTGGCCCCTGGAATTCACAGAATGGAACAGGGCTCTCACAAGTTTGGGAGGTAGCGAGCCACATTCAGACTGAGACCACGTGACCTGTGCCCCTGGATCTCGCCAAATACTCCTGACATTTCAAGGTGTTGGCACTATTGTCCTGAGATACAGACAGAT
>NW_027863846.1:0-254 GCF_054177405.1 Leptonychotes weddellii
ATCTTTTATCTCCTTACTGATATGTGTGTGTGTATGTGTGTGTGTGTATGTGTACATACTTGATTTATCAATTACTCAGGTGTGTTAAGATCTCTAACTGTAATTGTGGTTTTTGCCTATATTTCCCTTTAGTTTTATAATTTGTGCTACATGTATTTCAAGGCTCTTTTATTAGATGCAAACACATTTAGCATTGGTATATCGTCTTAATGAATTGGCCTCTTATCATTATGAAATAACCTTATTTATGCCTG
>NW_027863847.1:0-254 GCF_054177405.1 Leptonychotes weddellii
GGGAACCCCACCATTGGTCAGCACGTGGAGCCCCCGTAGGATCTGTCGGAGGAAACCACTCAGGGCCAATGGCTTCTTTCTTCCCATGCCGTCTTAAAGGTACCGCTGGCTTCCTTTTAGAGCTCTGTTTTTTTTTTTTTATTCTTACGTTAATCCCCATACATTACATCATTAGTTTTAGATGAAGTGTTCCATGATTTATTGTTTGTGCATAACACCCAGTGCTCCATGCAGAACGTGCCCTCCTCAATACC
>NW_027863848.1:0-254 GCF_054177405.1 Leptonychotes weddellii
TCTGCTTCTCATCGACCCACCTTTGGGGTTACCCCTTCTCGGAGTGGTCAGTGTCGCCTTCCAACACCCAAGTCTGACCATGTCTCCTGCTGTTTAGAATTCTGATGTGTCTCCACATGAAGTTGAGACAAGGAGCATCTTGATTTGGCCCCCGCCCAGCTGTCCTGCCTCAACTCCTTCCACCTGCTGCATTGGCAGGAACCTGCTCGTAAAGCTCAACAGCTGCTGGTCACCACATCCTCAGGTCCCTTCCA
>NW_027863849.1:0-254 GCF_054177405.1 Leptonychotes weddellii
CTTTGGCTCAGGTCATGATCCTGGGGTCCTGGGATGGAGCCCCACGTCGGGCTCCCTGCTCAGCAGGGAGTCTGCCTCTCTCTCTCGGCTCCTCCTCCCTCTCAAATAATAAAAATCTTTAAAAAACATAATAAAGCAATAAAAATGCACACATAGAGGCACCTGGGTAGCTCAGTTGGTTGAGCATCCAACTCCTGATCTCAGCTCAGATCATGATCTCAGGGTCCTGGGACTGAGCCCTGCACAAAGCCTGC
>NW_027863850.1:0-254 GCF_054177405.1 Leptonychotes weddellii
TAAGTAGCAATTCCTAAGTAGACACCATCATCACCTATTCATCCACCCATTCATCCATCTCTCCCTCCTTTTTTTGTTCATCCATTCATCACCCAGTCTTCCATCTTTTTATTCATGCACCCTCTGTACATCTTCTCTATCTATCCATCTATCATCTATCCATCCATTATCTATCATCTATCTATCTATTATCTATCTATCTACCTATCTATCATCTATCTATCTACCTATCATCTATCTATCATCATCTATCA
>NW_027863851.1:0-254 GCF_054177405.1 Leptonychotes weddellii
CAGGACAAATCTGGTCTCGAATCTTCAGGACCCAGTGTTATTTGGCTCTGACCTTGTTCACCTGCCCGGCCTTCACCATCTTTCCATTTTTACTCCCTTGCCTCATATTCCAGGAAGCTTTCCTGCCCCAGGGCACACATTTAGGGTCAGGGCCACAGGACCTCACAAATGTTTTGCTCAACAGGGACAGACAGATGCTTACGATGTTACAAACCTGCAGGACAAACCTGTGCTGCCACCATTCCAGCTCCCTG
>NW_027863852.1:0-254 GCF_054177405.1 Leptonychotes weddellii
CCGCGTGGAAGAGGCATGAGATGGAGCAGATGTGGGGCAAGTCAGATGGCGGCAGCCCCTCTCACCTCTTTCCCTCCTCCCAATCTCTTCTGCTCACCACTTTCCCGCACTTGCCTGCTGGAGAACCTTCCATGGCTCCCTATTTCTCATCAAAATCTTCTGGCTTTGAGGCCTTTACATCCTCCCACCCCTCGGGACTCTTCCCCTGGTCACTTATCTCAGCCGGCTCTCCCCCTTGCCACCATCACTCCTGC
>NW_027863853.1:0-254 GCF_054177405.1 Leptonychotes weddellii
ATAATGACTGATGGATTAGTTTAGAAGACTAATACCTCTTTTTAATATTTCTTCCAGGCAATACAAACTGCTGTTGAGCTCCTATGGAGTTTCAAGAATGATGCAAGTAAACATCTGAAAGACCTGTTAAAGATTATTTCATTCTTACTATTTTTATTATTATTGTTGCTATTATTATTATGTTTGTAATGAATATTTTTAATGTATTTAATATTAACTTTCTATTCTTAGGTATGTGAAGGGAAGTTCAATAT
>NW_027863854.1:0-254 GCF_054177405.1 Leptonychotes weddellii
AAGCTATGGTGGTGATCATTTCACAATATATGCATATCAAATCAACAGTGGTACACTTTAATTTTATTTATTTATTTATTTATTTGGAAGAGAGGGAGGGGCAGTGGGGAAGGAAGAGAGACAAGCAGACTCTGTGCTGAGTGCGGAGCCTGACGCAGGGCTGATCTCATGACCCTGAGATCATGACCTGAGCAGAAACCAAGAAGTGGAGGCTTAACCAGCTGCGCCACCCAGGTGCCCCAACAGTGGTACAC
>NW_027863855.1:0-1869 GCF_054177405.1 Leptonychotes weddellii
AAAAAAAAAAAAAAAGGCGCTGAAAGTTGCAAGAGTCAAGGCTGGGGACTCCGCTACAAGGTGGAAGGGGCGTGGCGGGGTGGTGTTCAGCCTTTGCAGGTGGGGTCAGGAGGGTGGGCGTGACCCTCAGGGGTGTGGCCTTCTCCGTAGGGTTGGGTGGGCAGCGCAGGTGAACACCTTGGGCCCTTCCCCCTGGGTAAGAGGGCGGGACCAGACGCAGGAGCCGGGCTTCACCTGTGACGTGTATCTCATCTGCAGTCGGAGCTCGGATTTCCAGCTGCAGGCGCCCACGGCGCTCCGTGTGGTCCACCCCGCACAGAGAGGGCACGCTGCGCACACAGCGTCGGTGCACGTTCATCTCGCAGCCTAGGGGGGACAGAACGTGAGGTAGCGTGTCCCGCCGCCCCCCCACCCCCAGACGCCATCCTCCAGCACTACCCGGAACCCAGACACTGCGCTTTGAAAGGGGCCCCGAGGGGCACCTGGGTGGCTCAGTTGGTTGAGCGACTGCCTTCGGCTCAGGTCGTGATCCCGGAGTCCCGGAATCGAGTCCCGCATCGGGCTCCCTGCTCGGCGGGGAGTCTGCTTCTCCCTCTGACCCTCCCCCCTCTCATGTGCTTTCTCTCTCTCTCAAATAAATAAATAAAATCTTTAAAAAAGAAAAGAAAAGAAAAGAAAGGGGCCCCGGAGCTCCAGGTTCTGGCAGGAGCCGCAAGGGTAGACTCACAGGAGCATTTCATGCCCTGGTGCACCAGCCCGTAGAGAAGGGAGCCGCAGTGGTCGCAAAAGGTGGGGCTGCTATAGCTGTGCAGACGGAACTTGTGCTTGTTTCGGGGGTCCTGGAGGCAGAGAGGAGACATCAGAGGGGGTTCAGGAGGGGGGTGCCCTAGACCCCTGGGAGAGAAGCCCTTTGAACCCTGCCTCCTCTGCCTTGCTCTCCCAGTCTTCTGCGGCTCCACCTCACTCATTCACTCTACAATATTTATTGAGGGCCTACTGTGTGCCAGGCACTGTTCTTGGTGCCAGGACCAGCCGTGAACAAATAAAAACTCCTGTCCCCGTGGAGTTTCCTTTCTAGTGGAGGGAGACAAAATAAACAGTGAATAAATAAAATAGTATGAGAGATGGTAGCAGGTGCTTTGGAGAAAAATGAAGCAAGAAAGGGGATTGCCAGGGGTGGGGATTGAAATTTGCAGAAAGTGATCAGGGAAGGCTTCACTAACAAGGTGGCATTTGGGCAGAACCCGCAGGAGGTGGGGGCTCCTAATGTTCCAAGTCCCTATGCTCCCCCCCACCTCCCAAAAGCTGTTCTCTGAGGACTTGTGGGCCACAATGAACTCCAGATGGTTCACTGTCAGCCTCTGTCAATGTCTGCCCACTGACGATCTGCCTTCTCTGAGCCCCTTGTGAGATGGAGAATATGACCTCTCAGTCAATGAAAGACCAAGTGTAGGGGCGCCTGGCTGGCTCAGTCGATGGAGTGTGCGACTCTTGATCTTGGGGGTGTGAGTTCAAGTCCCATATTAGGTGTAGAGATGAAACAAAGAATGAAAAGAAAGGAAAAAAAGAGAGAGAAAAAGAGGAAAGAAAGAAAATAAAAAGAAAGGAAAGAAAGAAAGAAAAGAAAGAAAGAAAAAGAAAGAAAGAAGGAAAGAAAGAAAGGAAGGAAGGAAGAAAGAAGGAAAGAAAGAAAGAAGAAAGAAAGAAAGAAAAGAAAGAAAGAAGAAAGAAAGAAAAGAAAGAAAGAAAGAAAAAGAAAAGAAAGAAAGGAAGGAAGAAAGAAAGGAAGGAAGGAAGGAAGAAAGAAAGAAAGAAGGAAAGAAAGAAAGAAAAGAAAGAAAGAAAGGAAGGAAGAAAGAAAGAAAGAAG
>NW_027863856.1:0-254 GCF_054177405.1 Leptonychotes weddellii
AATATACGTGAGACACACAGCCTAAAAAATATACCTTTTCCAAGGACCCTCAAATAAACTATCATGAATGGAGCCAGTTTCAGAAGTTTGAATACAAGAGAGTTTTAATTTGTATTTTTTTTATTCTTATGTTAATCCCCATACATTACATCATTAGTTTTAGATGAAGTGTTCCATGATTCATTGTTTGTGCATAACATCCAGTGCTCCATGCAGAATATGCCCTCCTCAATACCCACCACCAGGCTAACCCA
>NW_027863857.1:0-254 GCF_054177405.1 Leptonychotes weddellii
ATAATATAGTGGATTCACTTTTAGCTTGCCAATAACGGACTCAGACCGCAATCACTGTGTGTATGATAGGATTTCTGCCTTCTCTGGCAATATTTTTTCCCTCTTGACCAGAAAAAGAGGAAAGTATGAAAGGATTTTAATGATGACAATAATCTGTCTCTACTCTATAGCTGTTGCTTCTATGCAGCTGCTACCACCATCACTATCACTCCTACCACCCTTACCACCACCACTATCACCCCTACCCCCCACCA
>NW_027863858.1:0-254 GCF_054177405.1 Leptonychotes weddellii
CCTGAAACTCACCTGTTCTGCTGATGCCATGCAGGTGGGCAGCAGTGGGATTACAGGAAACATATACTCCAGTGGGTAGATCATCGCCACAAATGCCATCACAGACATGGAGAGGGCATTGTAGTCTCGGGACTGTAGCACCACCTGCCGCAAGCCGTACCACAAGGGTCATTCAACAGCATACATAAGGTGGATGAGAAAACAGTTTCCAGCGCTGCAACTTCATTTCCATTTCACCACGCCCTAGGGCTCCG
>NW_027863859.1:0-254 GCF_054177405.1 Leptonychotes weddellii
TATGGGGATTAACATAAGAATAAAAATAAATAAATAAATAAAAACAAAAAAAAGAAAAAAAAAGAAAAACAAATGATAAATTTTAAGTTTTCTTTCTCTGAAATGAATAGTAAACTGTAAATGTGTTTTTGTTAAATTTGCCTACATCAATGTCATATGTTCTGGCTTTAAATCTTGGAATGGTAAAATTAAAAGACTAAAGGTTATAATATTTAGTAGCATTACCTATGAGAAATGTGCTAAGAAATGAAATA
>NW_027863860.1:0-254 GCF_054177405.1 Leptonychotes weddellii
AGAAATGTGTTCCTAAATCCCAACCACATTTTTGCTCTTAGGTTATATGACACACCTGGAAAGCAAAGGCCAGCAGACATGTCCAACTTCACCAGCATACAACCAGCTCAGAAGAACCCTTCATTTGGGGATTAATGCTCTGTGCCAGCATCTTAACATTCTTTTTTTTTTTTTAAAGATTTTATTTATTTATTTGAGAGAGAGAGAATGAGAGACAGAGAGCACAAGAGGGAAGAGGGCAGAGGGAGAAGCAG
>NW_027863861.1:0-254 GCF_054177405.1 Leptonychotes weddellii
CTCTCATTCTCTCTCTCTCAAATAAATAAATAAAATCTTTCAAAATAAATAAATAAATAAATAAAGTGTGGCCCAAAGGCTGTCCCCAGCAGCACGTCCGGCTCCCATCCTCCTTTTGCCCAGCACGTGCGGGCTGTTGGAGTCAGCCAGTCTCGGGGAGGCTCCACAGAGGCTCCATCCGGGAGGCCTGGAAGCCTTCGCTCGAACCTTCCATCATCTTGGCCCTGCCTCTCAGCTTTTCTTTGAAACAGCTC
>NW_027863862.1:0-254 GCF_054177405.1 Leptonychotes weddellii
TAGAGCAAACGAAACTAGAATTGTCTCCATTCATGAAAAAGATTAAAGTACATCTGTAGTGACTGATACCAGCCTAAAGTGTTATAATAAAAATAGCTCTGTGACACTGCATTCTGTGGTTTTCCAGCAATATCTTTGCCTACTTATTTTGTATCATTTCTGGCTAGTCTTCCCTGTCCTCTTTTTTTTTTTTTTTTTTTTAATGCAGATGTTCCAAGTACTCATCAACCTACTCTACAGAAGCATTTTTCAAA
>NW_027863863.1:0-254 GCF_054177405.1 Leptonychotes weddellii
ACAAGCAGGGGGAGTGGGAGAGGGAGAAGCAGGCTTCCCGCAGAGCAGAGAGCCCGATGCGGGGCTCGATCCCAGGACGCTGGAATCATGACCTGAGCCAAAGGCAGACGCTTAACGACTGAGCCACCCAGGCGCCCCAAAAGAATAATCTTTTCTTGAGATTCCATAATCACGAGGAATGGGGGAGAGACTATCTAAAAAATTATGACAGACTTTGAAATGTACCAAAGAGGGGGGCCTGGGTGACCCAGTCG
>NW_027863864.1:0-254 GCF_054177405.1 Leptonychotes weddellii
GCTGTCCCACTCTTTGCCAACGTGGCCCGAAGTGACCTGTTCCATGTCCTTGCCCTCTGGCCAACTTCTGGTCAAGGAGTCAGCACAAGGGGAATAAGACACGTGCTTCTGACACACACCACGGGCCGAGTGCCCTGCTGCTTCTGCCCCCTCTCTGCACCAGGCAGATCTTTACACTCACCTGTTCAGACAGCCTCTCGTAATGACACAGATCCGTTTTCAACACACTTTGTTGCCTGTTTATTTTTCCCCAA
>NW_027863865.1:0-254 GCF_054177405.1 Leptonychotes weddellii
AAAAGTAATTAGTAATGAATTTAAACCTAATGGGAGAATGAGTGGCTCAGTCATTTGAGATGAATTAACATCGCTGATTTCAGCACTCCCCTCCCCCCATAAGTCTAGAACAGGTTCCGACTCTACATGGTGAAGTAATGTACTCTGTGAACACCTAAAACTGATTTTTCCCTTGTCATTCGGGTTCATATAATTGAAATGGAAAATGTGCTGGGGACTTACGGTTAGGAACAAGAGGCAATTTTCATTTGTAA
>NW_027863866.1:0-1869 GCF_054177405.1 Leptonychotes weddellii
AAAAAAAAAAAAAAATACCTGAGACTAAAACACACAGCCACATCATGACTTTTGTGGGCCCTTACAGACTCTTGCCTTCATGAGTCCCTTCCTCTATAAAAAATAAATAGAACAATTAAATTATTTCATTGTTATAAAGATAAATATATTAATATTATATATTAAGAATTTTTATTTGACCTAAAAGTTCGTCTTTTTTCTTCTGATTTTAAAAGAAATTACAACATTTTCTTTGGCCCCTAAAAGTAGCGTGGGCTCTGGGCAATGAGGATGCTGTACATAGTGGAGCAGTTAGGCCTGTTTGAGAGACTGTGCTTTCTCTTTATGGAAGACCTCACATTTAAAACTGGCTGGCAATGGCCTATTCTTTCGTAAAAGACCGCAAATTATATTTTGTGCATAGTTGGTGCACAATAAATACTAATTGATTAAACATATTCAGAGACGTAAGGACTTCTCTTGTAACAACGTGAATACTTCTCTACTTTTGTTTCATTTTTTTTTTAAGATTTTTTTTTTTATTCATGAGAGACAGAGCGAGAGAGAAAGGCAGAGGGAGAAGCAGGCTCCCAAGAAGCAGGGAGCCTGATGCGGGACTCGATCCCAGGACCCTGAGATCATGACCTGAACCGAAGGCAGACGCTTAACCATCTGAGCCACCCAGGCGCCCTCTACTTTTGTTTCTAAGGTCCATTTTGGATCTATTATTTTGCCACTCAGACCAGCACCACTGGCATCCTGTGGAGCTTGTCACAAAGGCACAGTATCAGCCAGGATTGCAGGATTTGAGTCAGGATTTGCAGTTTGGAAAAAATCCACAGGTGATTCACATGCACCTTACACTGGAGCACCATCAGCTAGTGATTTACACAGGGTAGCTCACCATTAGGAGAAAGGGAAGAGCTGATTCCCTAAGCTCATATAATTGAGGGCTGGCTCTCACCCTTCTCCAGTGACAAAAATTCAGTTATGTTAGTCCAGCTGTTCCCAATCATTGTGATCACCTGGGATCCTTAAAAAATACCAATGTGCCCCTCCGACCCTACAGAGTCTGAAATAATTGGTCTGGGGTGGGATTGTGGGAACCTAAGCTGTTTTTTTGTTTTTGTTTTTGTTTTTAGCACTTCCTGGCTGATGCTAATGTGTAGCCAGAATGAAAATTGTGAGAACTTTCCCACAAGATTTGTCCCCTGGTTTTGATCAAGCTGGCTTCTTCTGTGTTCCCTGACCTTCTCAACCTAAGCAACCAAGGGGATAGTCCACAACTAGTTTCTTACCTCAGAGTCTGACATGCTCTATTAATTATCTCAAAGCTCTGAAGTGTTCTAACATATCCATATTCTGAAATATTACTTGCCACCATTTCCTGCATGCTTATGATGTGTCCCATTGTCACCTTCAGTCATTTAATCTTCACAGTGTTAGTAAATAGTATTTTTTTAAAAATTTATTTATTTGACAGAGAGAGAGAGAGCACAAGTAGGCAGAGAGGCAGGCAGAGGGAGAGGGAGAAGCAGGCTCTCCACTGAGCAGGGAGCCCGATGTGGGGCTCGATCCCAGGACCCTGGGATCATGACCTGAGCCAAAGGCAGACGCTTAACCAACTGAGCCACCCAGGCACCCAGTAAATAGTATTATTTATTTATTTATTTATTTATTTTTAATTTATTTTTTTTTTAAAGATTTTATTTATTTATTTGAGACAGAATGAGAGAGAGAGAGCACATGAGAGTGGAGAGGGTCAGAGGCAGAAGCAGGCTCCCTGCCGAGCAGGGAGCCCGATGTGGGACTCGATCCTGGGACTCCAGGATCATGACCTGAGCTGAAGGCAGTCGCTTAACCAACTGAGCCACCCAGGCGCCCCAGTAA
>NW_027863867.1:0-254 GCF_054177405.1 Leptonychotes weddellii
CTTATATTTCAAGTTTCTTTTGGCTATTCTGAGTGGATTACAATTCCATATGAATTTTAGGATCAACTTGTCAATTCTTTAAAAAAAGAGTATCTGGAGTTTTGGTGAGTGTAATATTACATTGAAACTGACTACTGGTCAACTTGGCAGTATTGCCATCTTAAAAATATTTAAGTCTTCCATTTCATTAACATGGAATATCTTTCCATTTAGGTCTTCTATAATTTCTTTCAATGAGTTTTTGTTAACTTTAA
>NW_027863868.1:0-254 GCF_054177405.1 Leptonychotes weddellii
TCAGGTCATGATGCCAGGGTCCTGGGATCGAGCCCCACATCGGGCTTCCTGCTCGGCGGGAAGCCTGCTTCTCCCTCTCCCACTCCCCCTGCTTGTGTTCCCTCTCTCGCTGTGTCTCTCTCTGTCAAATAAATAAAATCTTTAAAAAATATATTTTAATTCTATTTTTCTCACCTTCCACATTTCTTTCCTTTTTTTTACTTTCTGAGGATATAGATAACACATGAATACAGTCTAGTTATGAAAATTAAACA
>NW_027863869.1:0-254 GCF_054177405.1 Leptonychotes weddellii
GACTCTTGATTTCAGCTCAGGTCATGATCTCAGGGTCGTGAGTTCCAGCCCTGAGTAAGCTCTGGGCTCAGCGGGGAGTCTGCTGGAGATTCTCTCTCTCTCTCTTTTTTTTTTTAAGATTTTATTTATTTATTTGACAGAGAGAGACACAGCGAGAGAGGGAACACAAGCAGGGGGAGTGGGAGAGGGAGAAGCAGGCTTCCCGCCAAGGAGGGAGCCCGATGTGGGGACCATGACCTGAGCCGAAGGCAGAC
>NW_027863870.1:0-254 GCF_054177405.1 Leptonychotes weddellii
ATCACCCCGGATTGGCACCCAGATCGCCCAACCTGGGCCCAAAATTTCAAGAGACTGACGAGTTCTGCCTAGATTTGGAATTAGATCCCAGGAGATTGGCCCCTGGAATTCACAGAATGGAACAGGGCTCTCACAAGTTTGGGAGGTAGCGAGCCACATTCAGACTGAGACCACGTGACCTGTGCCCCTGGATCTCGCCGAATACTCCTGACATTTCAAGGTGTTGGCACTATTGTCCTGAGATACAGACAGAT
>NW_027863871.1:0-254 GCF_054177405.1 Leptonychotes weddellii
ATCTTTTATCTCCTTACTGATATGTGTGTGTGTATGTGTGTGTGTGTATGTGTACATACTTGATTTATCAATTACTCAGGTGTGTTAAGATCTCTAACTGTAATTGTGGTTTTTGCCTATATTTCCCTTTAGTTTTATAATTTGTGCTACATGTATTTCAAGGCTCTTTTATTAGATGCAAACACATTTAGCATTGGTACATCGTCTTAATGAATTGGCCTCTTATCATTATGAAATAACCTTATTTATGCCTG
>NW_027863872.1:0-254 GCF_054177405.1 Leptonychotes weddellii
GGGGGGTGGGGGGATGGGTTAGCCCAGTGATGGGTATTAAGGAGGGCATGTACTGCGTGGAGCACTGGGTGTTATACGAAAACAACAAATCGTGGATCACTACATCAAAAACTAATGATGTATTGTATGGTGACTAACATAACATAATAAAATAAAATTTAAAAAAAAAAGAAAGAAAGAGGTCTGTTATATCTTTTTTTCACATTAAGTCCAAAATCCAATGGGTATTTTACACTGAGCTCTTACACAACAAA
>NW_027863873.1:0-254 GCF_054177405.1 Leptonychotes weddellii
AAATATCTTCTCCCATTCAGTAGGTTGCCCTTTTGTTTTGTTGATTGTTTCCTTCAGTGTGCAAAACCTTTTTATTTTGGTGTAGTCCCAATAGTTTAATTTTTTGCTTTTGTTTCCCTTGCCAAAACAGACATATCTAGAAAAACATTTCTATGGCCAATATCCAAGAAATTACTGCCTATGTTTTCTTTTTTTTTTTATGTTCAGTTAGCCACTGTATAGTACATCATTAGTTTTTGATGTAGTGTTCAATG
>NW_027863874.1:0-254 GCF_054177405.1 Leptonychotes weddellii
CTTTGGCTCAGGTCATGATCCTGGGGTCCTGGGATGGAGCCCCACGTCGGGCTCCCTGCTCAGCAGGGAGTCTGCCTCTCTCTCTCGGCTCCTCCTCCCTCTCAAATAATAAAAATCTTTAAAAAACATAATAAAGCAATAAAAATGCACACATAGAGGCACCTGGGTAGCTCAGTTGGTTGAGCATCCAACTCCTGATTTCAGCTCAGATCATGATCTCAGGGTCCTGGGACTGAGCCCTGCACAAAGCCTGC
>NW_027863875.1:0-254 GCF_054177405.1 Leptonychotes weddellii
TCTGCACATAAAGACAGTCGTACTTCTTTCCAGTCTGTGTCTTGTCCCTTTCCCAGCTTCGTTCAGCCGAGAACTCCAGCACCGTGTCGGGGCTTAGCGGGAAAGGGTTCAGTCTTTGACCGTCCACGACAGCGGCAGCCGCAGGGGTTTGGAAATACTCCTCATGCAGTTGGGAAACTTCCTCGATCCTGTTGTCCTGAAGTTTTAATTGTAACAGGTGGCTGTTGAAATTTGTCAAAACTTCTTCTGTTCCA
>NW_027863876.1:0-254 GCF_054177405.1 Leptonychotes weddellii
ATTTAAGAAACAAAACAAATGAGCAAAGGGGAAGAAAAAGAGGTGTATGTGGGGCGGGGGTTCAAACCCAGAAGCAGACTCAACTATAGACAACAAACTGATGGTCACCAGAAGAGAAGTGTGGTGTTCAGTTGTTTGGTTAAACATCAGTCTAGATGTTGCTGCAAAGGTTTATTTTAGATATAATAAACATTTAAATTAGTAGACTTTTTTTTTTCTTTTTAAGATTTTTTTTTTATTCTTATGTTAATCCC
>NW_027863877.1:0-1869 GCF_054177405.1 Leptonychotes weddellii
GTGTAGCACTGGTTGATCTTTATTAATATCTGTATAACATTCTAATTCTACTGACTGACATTTATGTTGCTTCCTTTTTTTTTTTTTTAACTACTAAAACTCAAGTGAAACAAACATTCTTATACCTATCTCCTTTGGTAAATATTCAAGAGTTTATTCAGGACTTGTCTTTTTCTTACTAATTGAGAGGAATTCTTTATAACATCCATTGCAATCTTTAGTTTAATAACAGAAATTGTCTTGACAATTTCTTCTTACAATTTATAGCTTGTCAAAAATACCAAAAATTTATATTTTACTGTCATTGAATATTGCAATATTTTCTTTTATGGTTTGTGATTTTGGAGTATATTTAAAAAAAAAAAAATCTATCATCACCCAAGATCGTAAGAGGATTTTCCTTCTAACAGTTTTCAGATTTTGCTTTTTCATATATAGTAGTTTAATCTATCTGGAGTTGATTTTTGTATATAATAAGTAATTAGAAAATATTTCCATATGGATATAAGTACTTGCTTACTCTAGAAAGAATCATGTGGCAGGGAAAGGAGATGAACTAATTCCCTCAGCTCTGGGTTACATTTAGTACTAAAGTATAGATAGATCTTCACCGAGAACAAATGAACGGAGAATGGAGGAAATTTGCATCCTACACCTCCATATTGGAAATACTTTTGATTAAACTATTAGAAAAGAACAGCAAAGAATTTGGGTTGGGTTTTTTTTTTTTTTTGGTTGTTTTTGGAGGGTTTTTTTTTTTTTGGTGGTGGTGGTAGTGCGGTTCTTCTGCACTGGCTGACTTAATTCATGAAAACGAAAATTGATAAAATGTAAGAATCTTCCTCAGGAATAAAGAGTACGCAGATTGCTGGGAGTTTCCTCATGCACTATGTATCGTAAGTGTAAGTTTAGAAGAGACCAATAGGAGTTAATCCCCGTATTAAATTTCGGTTAGAAAAACCACCACCACATTTCCAAACGTTGGATGCCTACTACCTACTCATCCCTAGGTGAAGCCTCAAAATTGACCACCTTAGCAGTTGCTCACGGAGCACCAGTCAGCCTCTTGGTTCAGAGGGAGGCTTATTATGTAAGCAAACTCACACAACAGAAGAGGAAACAGACTAACTGTCCAGAATTAATCCAATTCTGTCATAAAATATCAATAGAAACCAGCCATATAAAAAAAAATAGCAACAGAAAAGTGAATGATCAAGACTGAACAGCAAAACAACAAAAACAGAAACCCGTGGTCCCTGGAGAAGCAAACATACATAACTCAGGGAATAGACAAAAAAAAAAAAAAAAAAAGAGAGAGAGAGAAGCAAACTAAAATAACTAATGTTCCTTGAACATAAAGATGTTACCCCAAAACAGAAGCCATCAGGGAATAAAAAAAAAACGTGTTGTAAATTAAAAGAGGCAGAGGATCAGCCAAAGAGGTCCAACACCCAATTAAGAGATATTCCAAAGAGAGAGAGAAAAGACAAACTAGAGGATAGAAAAATCACAAAACTTAAGTAGAAAAATATTTCCCAGCACACTGAAAGGACCGAAAGAATGTAAAAGATCTATACTCAATCCCATAGTTTCAAAAAACAAGAGACAAGATTCAAACATTTCTTCTATGACAAAAAACAAAGCATATACATATAAATAATATTGCCATCAAATCTGAAATAAGCAAAACTTCATGCTGTGAAAGCGGAGAGAAAATAATCTTAAACTGTAATTCTATTAATAAAAACTATCAAGTATAAGATCACAATAAAAATTTCAATATATAAAAATGTATAGCTTACTTCTCATATCCTTTTGAGGGAAAGAAAAAGACATAGGATATAAGAACATGGTAAAAAAAAAAAAAAA